>NC_053429.1:51698634-51725469 GCF_007990345.1 Gossypium hirsutum | reverse complement strand
AAAAGAAACCCGAATCTGTGCGGTGGTTTGTGAATACCCGATGTTTTTCCGGAAGAATTACCGGTTTACCACCTGTTCGGGAGGTAGAGTTTGTATTGAGCTTGTACCTGGGACTACGCCGATTTCGATAGCTCCGTATCGTATGGCACCAACCGATTAAAGGAGTGAAAGCTCAGTTGCAAGAACTGACGGATAGAGGTTTCGCTCGACCAAGTTTTCACCTTGGGGTGCACCAGTATTGTTCGTGAAAAAGAAGGACGGAACCATGAGGTTGTGCATTGACTATCGTCAGCTGAATAAAGTGACGATAAAGAACAAATATCCGTTGCCGCGCATCGATGATTTGTTCGACCAACTGAAGGGAGCCTCAGTGTTCTCAAAATAGATTTGAGATCGGGCTATTATCAGTTGCGAATCCGAGATTCAGGTATTCCCAAAACTGCCTTCAGAACGAGATATGGTCACTACGAATTCTTAGTGATGCCGTTTGGGCTCACTAATGCCCCTGCAGTATTTATGGATTTGATGAATCGGATCTTCAGACCGTATTTGGATCGGTTTGTAGTGGTGTTCATTGATGACATTTTGGTCTATTCAAGAGACGAGACCGAACATGCTGAGCATCTGAGGCTAGTGCTGCAAATTTTGCGGGATAAGCAGTTATATGCTAAGTTCAGTAAGTGTGAGTTCTGGTTAAGAGAGGTTAGCTTCTTGGGTCATGTGGTATCCGCGTCGGGTATTCGAGTTGACCCGAATAAAATTTCAGCCATACTTGACTGGAAACCTCCGAGAAATGTTACTGAAGTTCGGAGCTTTTTGGGGCTCGCCGGTTATTACCGACGATTTGTGAAAGGTTTCTCGATGATAGCCACACCAATGACGAAGCTACTTCAAAAGGATGTTAAGTTCGAGTGGACGGAGAAATGTCAGAAAAGTTTCGACCAACTGAAAACTCATTTGACTGAAGCTCCAATTTTGGTGCAACCCGAATCAGGTAAAGAGTTTGTCATTTATAGTGACGCATCCCTACTTGGGTTGGGTTGCGTATTGATGCAAGAGGGTCGAGTCGTGGCCTATGCGTCGAGACAATTGAAGCCACACGAGAGGAATTATCCGACCCATGATCTCGAACTAGCTGCCATCGTGTTTGCTTTAAAAATATGGCGACATTATCTGTTTGGTGAAAAGTGTCATGTATTTTCGGATCACAAAAGTCTCAAATATTTGATGACTCAACGAGACTTGAATCTGCGACAAAGACGTTGGCTTGAGTTGTTGAAAGATTACGAGCTTGTCATTGATTACCACCCGGGAAAGGCTAACGTGGTTGCGGACGCCTTAAGCCGGAAGTCATTGTTTGCTTTACGAGCGATGAACGTGCATTTGTCTGTTCTACCAGACAGTGTGTTAGTAGCTGAATTAAAAGCTAAACCATTATTGACTCACCAAATTCGTGAAGCTCAGAAAGTCGATGATGAATTGGTTGCAAAACGGGCTAAGTGTTTTCCGAACGAGGAATCGGAGTTTCAAATTGATGATGATGATTGTTTGAGGTTTAGAAATCGTTTGTGTGTTCCAAGGAATTCGGAACTCATTTCGATGATTCTGAACGAAGCCCATTGTAGCCGAATGTCAATTCACCCGGGGAGTACAAAAATGTTCAATGATTTGAAACGTCAATTTTGGTGGCATGGTATGAAACGGGACATCTCTGACTTTGTTTCGAGATGTTTAATATGTCAACAAGTGAAAGCGGAACATCAAGTGCCTTCAGGATTACTCCAGCCGATCATGATACCCGAGTGGAAATGGGATCGAGTCACAATGGACTTTGTGTCCGGACTGCCCTTGTCAGCAAGTAAGAAGGATGCGATATGGGTTATTGTTGATAGACTGACTAAGTCGGCTCATTTCATCCCCGTACGTACGGATTTTTCATTGGAGAAACTAGCTGAATTGTACGTTTATCAAATTGTGAGATTACACGGGGTACCTGTTTCTATCGTGTCGGATAGAGATCCGAGATTCACCTCACGATTTTGGAAGAAATTGCAAGAAGCTCTGGGTACCAAGCTGCATTTTAGCACTGCTTTTCACCCCCAAACTGATGGTCAATCCGAGAGGATAATTCAGATACTTGAGGATATGTTGAGATGTTGCATCCTCGAGTTCAGTAGTTCATGGGAACGGTATTTACCTTTGATTGAATTCGCTTACAACAATAGTTTTCAATCAAGTATTAAGATGGCACCTTACGAGGCTTTGTACGGTCGTAAATGCCGTACACCATTGTTTTGGACCGAGCTCGGTGAAAGCAAAATTTTCGGAGTTGATTTGATTAGAGATGCTGAACAGAAAGTAAAGGTAATCCGTGAAAGTCTGAAGGTAGCCACGGATCGTCAGAAATCGTACGCAGATTTGAAACGAAAAGACATCGAGTATCAGGTGGGAGACAAAGTGTTCCTTAAGGCTTCACCTTGGAAAAAGATACTCAGGTTCGGCCGTAAGGGCAAGTTGAGCCCAAGATTCATTGGGCCGTACAAAATCTCCGAACGAGTTGGTCCGGTTGCGTATAGATTGATTTTGCCCCCGGAGCTTGAAAAGATTCATGACGTCTTTCATGTTTCGATGCTTCGACGCTATCGATCTGATCCATCGCATATAATTAGCCCATCAGAGGTTGAAATTCAAGTCGACATGAGCTATGAAGAAGAACCGATGCGTATCCTAGCTCGTGAAGTGAAGGAGTTGCGAAACAAAAGAGTTCCGCTAGTAAAGGTGTTATGGCTCAAACACGGGATCGAGGAAGCAACTTGGGAGACCGAGAGCTCGATGAAAGAACGATACCCAAACCTATTTACCGGTAAGATTTTCGGGGACGAAAATTTCTTAGGTGGGGGAGAGTTGTGACAGCCCAAAGTTGACCCTAGTCGGGAAGTGGTTTCGGGACTGCTAAACCGAGTCACCGAAATGTTTGAATGTGATACTTATTGTGTAGAATATGTAATTATGAATGTGTGAAAATTTCAAGCTTCAATTTGGTTGATTTCATGTGAATTTAGTCAATAGGACTTATGTGAGAAAATTCTAAAATGTGATAGGTCAATGTGTGAGGACCTATTAGTGCATGTGGACAAAGGGGGGACTTGCATGTCAAATTCCCCCCCTAAAGAGTAGTGGCCGGCCATGACAAGGAAGGATGGGTAAAACATGTCATGAAACATGTTTTGTTAGTGGAAGAATAAAATAAGGAGTATGGGTAATAAAGAAATGGAAAACAAAAGAAAAAAAAATGTGTGTGTAGTGTTTGTCCCCCCATTGCCGTGAGCTAAAGAAGAGAAAGGGGGGGATTTTGTTCATCCTTTTCTCATCTTCATGCTTGCCAAAAACTAGAAAGAAAAACAAAGAAAAATTTTCTCATCCTTGGTTCATCCTTGGCCAAAAATTTTAAGGAGGAAAGAAGAAGAAAGGTGAAGAGATTCGGCCATGCATGTAGCTAGGCTAAGGTATGTTTGATGATGTTCCATGAGAGGCATGCATGTTTTAGTTGTTAGCTTGAGTTCTACCTAACCCATGGTCTAAATCTTGCTATGTGATGGAAATGGCACTTGACCATGGATGAATCATTCTTGGTTGATGTTTGATGTTGTGGTGATGAGGCATGAGGATGAGTTAAGATTCGGCCTAGGTGGAGGTTGTGTTAATGCCATTGCATGCAAAATATGAAGCTTGTTAATGATGCATGTGATGATGGCTTGATGATTCTTGAACCTCCTTTTTAGCATTTTTTTTGTGTGAGCACATATGTGCATTGGTTGCTAAATGGAGAAGAATCGGCTAGCAAGATGTGTGCTAAGGCCGAATGTAACTTTGCATGTTAATGAGCAATGCATGTGTTAAATTGATGAAAAGGGGGAGGATGCTTTACTAGTGTGTATATGTGTGTATTAAGTGTTGAAATCGACCCCAAAAATGGACATGCATATTCGGCCAAGGGCAAAGAAATTGGCTAATATGTTGTGTTGATGCATGATTTTTGCATGTATGAGACTTTAATGTCTAATGTATAAATATGGGCTAAGTGCCTTGTGTTCATCTTTTGATGCCTAAATGATGAAATCAATTTATTTGTTTGATTAAGCTCAAGAGCAAAGGGGAAATAAAACTGATAAAGGGAAGGAAAAAGTGGTTGAATAGCTAGCGGAATCGTTCGACAACACCCGAGGTAAGTTCTTGAGTAAGAGAGCTTAAATTTCGATGTGATTAAATCATGCTCTATGTGTGGCTATTGAACCGAATGTGCAAGGACAATATGTGCCTTGTGTTTGAGTTTCGTAAACGAAAATGGAATATGAATGTGCCATGAATTATTGTGAGATGTGCATGATTAATTGAATGCTGTCCGGGCTAAGTCCCGAAGGCTTTGTGCTAAGCGAATATATCCGGACTAAGATCCGAAGGCCTTTGTGCGAGATACTAAATCCGGGTTAAGTCCCGAGGGCATTCGTGCGAGTTATTAAAGCCGGGTTAAGTCCCGAAGGCATTCGTGCGAGTTGTTAAATCCGGGTTACGTCCCGAAGGCATGGTGTGAGTTACTAAAACCGGGCTATGTCCCGAAGGCATGTGAACGAGGAGCTATATCCGGTTAAATCCCGAAGGTACGCGAATTGGTAACGAATGAGCTTGCTGTAAAATTCCAGCGAATATTCGAAAAACATCCCAATATGGGGATATGTTACGTATGTGTTGAATTAAATCGAGCCCTTACAAATAAATGTTCGCTCAGTTGATAAACGAGCTATCGGCCTTCGGCTAAGTTAGTCTATTGTGTATGTGTATAAGGGCTGTTAATGTTGTGAAGCAAGTTTAAAATCGATAAATTGCGTATTATGAAATATTCCGTTTAGCTAAATGTGTGATATTCTTTGTGCATGCTGGAATTCCTTGCTCAAACTTACTAAGCATAAATTGCTTACTCGTTACATTGCTCCTCTGTTTTATAGATTTTGGTTCTCCAGCTATCGGACTCGGGATCTTGAAGTCGAAGTCGCCCACACTATCAAAGGCTCTTTTGGGTACTATTTTGGTTGAATTTTGTTATGGCATGTATAGGACTACCCGTTGTTGTCTTTCGAGTATTTTATGAAATGTATAAGTGTACAGCCATGCGAAAATGGCTTGTAGAAGTGGAGTATGGCATTAGACCATTCGTATTTATGAATGTATAGATGGTTTCATGATGTAACTATGTTGGAATGGAAGTGTTGAGCAAATGATCAGCCACTAGAATGGCTAAGTATGATCATATGTGGGCTTATGTATGACAAGGCCCTAGTTGGTCCATGAAACCCCAAATTAGGTAAGGTTCCCTTTGAAAACAGAAGCTGATAGCAGCAGTGGTGTGGATTGGAAAAATCACAAGAATTCGTAGGAGTGGAATTAAATAGTGAATAAATTATGTAATCGAACCTTGATGAATCTACTTTCATATGGAAGTAACGAAACAATTATAGGAACAGTACAGAAAGAGATATTCGGGTTCTTGTGGAACAGGGCCAGAACAGTTTCTGGATTCACTGTTCCGCCTTTGGAAATTCACTATAATTTGACCAGAGATAATTAGGGGTCATACCATATATATATGGATTCCTCTCTGAGTCTAGTTTCCATAGAAACAAACAGCATCAGTATTGAAGCTCTGTGCAGAGAGATATCCCAGTCGTAATGGGAAAAGGTCAGTGTAGTCAACCCCTGTAACATGGGAGACTTTGACTAATAAACTGTACTAATTGGCCCGACCAAAAATTCTAGAAAAAAATCCATAGGTGGGGACAAGAGTCTAGTTTCAGGGAAAAATCACAAAACTGATTTTTGAGTTGTGAAACTCAAGATATGATTTTTGAAGCGACTAGTACTCAGACTGGGCAGTGTCTGGAAAATTTTTCAAAGTTTGTTAACATCTCGTGTCCGACTCCGGTGTCGGTCTCGGGTTCGGGGTGTTACACGGTTTATCAAATACCCCCACACTTAAGCATTTGCTTGTCCTCAAGCAAAATCCTCAACTCATAATCAAAATAAATCTTTCTCAACTTATAATCTCTATTGAAAATATCTCAAAATAATCTATAGGTAATCATTTATCAAAATAATCCATAGGTAATCATACATTGAGAATTCAACTAAAAGAACATAAAAGTTTCAAACATTCCAAGTTGAGTATTTAATCATGCAAACATAGGTGTCTCCCCTCATCTAAGTAATTACCTTTGGTTCAGAATATCACAGAATTTCACATCCTCACTAAAGATTCACTCAAATCACTCTAGGTGTTTAAGGACAATAATTGAAGCACTCAATAATCAATAATGAAAAATTATTACCATAGGCTTGCATGAAAATCAAATCTCCACTACTATAAATTGAGATGATACATCAATCAAAAGGTCTTTAGAGGGTTGTAATGAGGCTTGGTTAGGGGGTGTGGTCATAGGCTGAAAGCATAAGTTAGAATTGAGATTGAATTGAAAAATCACTTAACTAAAAAAAGATTTAATATCACTTGCGTATAACAGAGCTTCTTCTCAGAATATGAAATTAAATACTTAAGCTCAAAAACAAAAGATTACTACTACTAATATGTATACATTTATTATTTTTTTTAAAGAACAAGTTAAATTGCAAAATAGAATAAAGCATAGTTAAGCAACTATTTCAATTCAAACCTCGACAAAAATGGGGATCAAATTAATTTAGGGGATTTCAAAAATAATGGGTTAAGGGTTAATATTAAAGGTAATACAAGAAATGGTTTGTTAGGCTCAGAGGGGTTTACTAGGGGTTAATCGTGGAGGTAGGCTTTTCATGGCATGAGTGGGTTAATCCTAAGTGCCTTAATCATTTTGACATATCAAATCAAATGGTGTGTTTTTGACATGCATAATCAAGTAAGTTCTAGAATAACAGTTCAATACTGACGCACTCAAAGCAATAATAAAAGTGAGCATGAAAGAATTAATAGATGCTCAAAAGGCTCAAAAATCTCACACAAATTATGGCTTTTTGATGTTTAAAACTTGTGAATTCCAACTCAAAGTAATACCTAAACTTTGGGGAAACAACCTATGATTTTAAATTCTTAAAAATCAACTTATCATGCTTGATTCTCTAATGTCTTAAAGTTTAAAAAATCAATGCATAAATGCCTATGTTTTAATTCAAGATGTATCAATCAAAATCATAAATCAATTAAAATTTATCCTAAATTTGATATGAGAGCTTTTCAAGAGAGCAAGACAGTCATTCAGGGATTTTTATGATAGGGAAATGAAGTAAATACACCCCCACACTTAAGATGTACATTGCCCTCAATGTACAAAGATAGATATAAGAATATAGAAATAAGATAGGGAGAGAAGTGAAACTTCCTGTATGATGAATTCCTCGAACTGGAGTTTTGGAAAGTAATCGGTGCGAGAGTGGAGGAGGATACTCCGGCGGTGGTAGAGGTTCATTAGTCCATAAGTCCTGCGCCAAAAAATATTATATCTAGTGGTAGCTATGGTCGTGGTCGATCAGGACATGGTAGTCGTGGAGAACCGTTCCTGATGGAATTTTTAGTTCCTATGCGATGATGAGCTTAGGAACTCTATATAATTATAATAAAATAAGGAACTTTTTAGGGATATTAGGAAGAATAATTAATCATAAAGAAATAACCGAAATTGATGATTAAAAAAATAAAATTCTAAAGTCTAATAAAAAAATAAAAAGTAGTTTTAATAAAAATTTAAAAACATAAAATTATAAATAAATGTTTTTAAACATCTTCATCGTTGGATGGTTCGTGAGGTGGGACTGGCGATGAGATATGGAGGTGCTGACAAATCTGCTGTAGAGTAGCATCAATGTTGTCAAATCGTTGAAAACACTGCTGCTCGAATCAAGTGAGGCACTCAAAGATGTCAGCATATGAAGCCGTTGCATGAACTGGACGAGAGGGTGGTGGTGGCTGAGACGGGGGTCCTCGTGCTATAGAGGGACATAATCAAGAATGTCTTCGTAGGCCTCCTCCTCGGTAGATTGGGCGAGACGATATTGAGGAGTGTAGGTTCCTCAGCGCTTTTCGATCATCCTTATGCTAAGCATGCTCGAGATGCCTTGTGGAGACATCTGGCCAATGAGGGTTAAGGATGATTCTTGGGCGGCGGTGCTGAGAAGCTCGAAGTGTCGAGCCAACCGAGTAACATAGGGGCCAACGGAGATGACCCCCTTCCTATGCCACATCGTCTGGGCTGAATCGCGAGGGCGATGAAATAGGCAAGGTCGATGGCGTGCCCGTACGACATACACCATAAAAAGTAGGCTTCTTGAGTGTTGACGACGCTAGTGCTCTCTCGCCTTCCTAAAATCGTGTGAGCCAAAATGGCGTGTAGGTACCTCAGAGATGGAGGGAGAGCCGATGCCTTGGAGCGGCTAGGATTGTAGGTGGCCCCACCTGGTACTAGTGTGTCCCAACACTGTGAAGGAGAACGATGGACGTGGCGGTTGAGAGCATGTAAGTCATTCTCCTCCTTGAATTCCTCCGTATATAAACCCAGTGTCGTACAGAATTCTAGGACGCTGAGCTGGCAGACTAATCCGCCTAGGCGAAATTGGACCGTGCCGGGATCATCATTGTAATATCTTGATTTTGGGCCTAGTCAAAATAGTGGTTTCGTGACCACAAAATCTGAGATAGAAATAATTATTTTATGATTATTTTAAGGTCTATGATATGATTGCATGATTGTGCGAAAATTTCGTGAAGAAATTTTATGCATAAAGTGCTTAAATTGAAATTAGGGACTAAATCGAATAATTTGTAAAACTTGCATTCTAGAAGTTTCTAGTATGAAATTGTTTTGAAATATTAATTAGGAGGTCTTAAATAGCAATATTACCAATTTCTAAGTCTTGGAAAAAAATTGGACATGGATGGAATTTTTGGAAAGTTTAGTAGTAAGGGTATTTTGGTCATTTAGGGGTAAAATGAATTAAAATACAAAATTAAAAGCCAATTTTGCTCATCTTCAACCCCATGGCCGAATATAGCAAGGAGAAACCATGGCTAGGGTTTTTCAAGCTTCCAAGCTCGATTAGCAAGGAAAACTGAAATTCGGGCTAAAATGGGAAAAATACCAAGTTGTGGACGAAATGGTAAAAGTAGCCGTTTTCGCATACGAGGTAAGTTCATGTGTAAATGTAGTAACATAATTGTCATTTTAAGCAATTTAATGTTGTTTATATGATATGATGCCGATTATTATCATGAAATATTATGCTTTGTGGTTATTGTTGAATAATATGTAATTATGTGAATTACTTGATGAGTATGAACTATCACCGAAGTATCGATTTCGATATTCCGTGGAAGACGGAAAAGATGTGAGATCGAGGAAAAAAGCCAGTTTGAACCTTAGGAATAGATTAGGATACAAGTGACATGTCACTGGGATATTTGGGCATCTGAACTCGTTGAGTTGAGTCCGAGTTCACTTATGGATGCGAGCGTCCGAACTCGTTGAGTTGAGTCCGAGTTCGTGAGATGTAACTAGGCATCCGAGCTCATTGAGTTGAGTCTGAGTTCACTTATGGATGCGAACGCCCGAGCTCGTTGAGTTGAGTCCGAGTTCGCTTATGGGCAGGTTACATGGTAGCTTGGCTACATATGTGGCACTTATGTGCAAACTTTCCATGTATCCGAATTATATTCTGATGTGTTCAACGGGTAAAGTTCTACTGAAATGGAGGAATACTCAAGATGAAAGGGACGTATTGGTAAGTGTTGTGAAATGGGTACTTTGAACAGGTATGTACTTAACCCTCGGGTTGAAAAATCGATATAACAACAATATGGTAAGATGATAAATGAAAATGCGATATGAATGTCTTGGTGATGATTATGCAAATGATGTTTTATGTTTGCTTATATGGTTATGTTACTTGCTATTTGCATGTGAACTTATTAAGCATTTATTCTTACTCCCTCCTTTTCATTCCTTGTAGTTTTGACAAGCCAGCTCGGAAATCGGGAACGGTCGGAGGCTCGCTCACACTATCCGTATACCATCTTGGCATAATGGCTTGTATATTTTGAGTATGGCATGTATAGCATTATAATCATTTTGTATATATGGTCTTATGATATGGTTATTGAGTGGTGTGGAAATGCTTGGTAATGATTAGCCATTGGAATGGCTAATCATGATCATATTTGGTGTTATGTATGCTAAATTGCTAGCTAATCCATGGAAACCATGAAATAGGTAAAATTTACCATAAAATAGATTCAGTCAGCAGCAGTGACGTGAGTTTGAAAAACCACTAAAAATATTAGAGATACAATTAGATGATGAATAATATATGGAATTGAAGAATTATGAGTCTATTTTCATATGGATGGAACAAAATAGGTATATGAGTTATATTTTATGAGATGTTTAAATTTTTGTGAAACAGGGCCAGAGCGATTTCTGGATCCCCTGTTCTGACTTTGGAAATTCACCATAAATTTCAAAAAGGTAATTAAAAGTCATTCTTTATATGTACAGATTCCTTATTGAGTCTAGTTTTATTAGAAACAAACGGCATAGTCATTGAAGCTCTGTACAGTGAGATATCGGATTCGTAATACACAGAGGTCAGAGTAGTCGAACCCTGAAATAGGGGAGACTTTAACTAATAAACTGTACTAATTGGCCTGACCAAAAATTCTAGAAAAAAATTAGTAGATAGATATATGAGTCTAGTTTCAGGAAAAATTTACAGAATTATATTTAGAGTTTCGGAACTCGATATATGATTTTTAAAGCGACCGTGATGCAGTTAGCCAGCTTGTCTGGAAATTTTAAAATGAATTGTATAAGCTGTTTAAGTAATGAATTAAGTCCGTTAACACCTCGTGTTCGACTCCGGAAACGGTCTTGGGTACGGGGCGTTACAATCATAGTTCGTCATCACGGTCTGAAGATGAAATGTAGAGCATAATTCTATCGTAAGCTCGAGATACGTCGACTCGATGACCCCAAAGAAAAGCTCCCAAGGGTCGGTGGTTAGGAGGGCCCAAATCGCTTCAGCCAACTGAACTTGTTCTACCGTAGCCCAGTCGATGCAGCGGCCCTACAATTAAAGGTCGGGCCCAAAATATTTGGAATAGTTCTTCTTGGGGCCCGATGGGGAACCTCAGGAAAGAGTGACGAACTTCTGCGGTAGGACCCGAGGAAGATGACGCTCCCTTCCTTTTCTTTGAAGTAGGGACAGCAGCCTTTCTACCACGTGAAGATGACATAGTACCTGCAAATAGAATCATCAAGTCGTCTTAATGAGTGGTCAAAGTAAAACGAAGACAAATTTTAAATAAAAATCATAATTTCAGCCACAACTATTAAAACTAACTAAAACAATAAGTTCAATGGCATACTTTTGTGGCACTAGCATGGTGATATGAGTAAAAATGGCCAGGAATTTAATGGAAATATACAGAGCATAAATTTAGCACATGGCATGAGTTGTAATGGTAAATAACAAAAAATAATTGAAAACTATGAATATTGATTTAGAATAGGTGAGTAAGGCATGAGAGTTTCATAAAAAAATATGTCATGAGGAATAAATGATAACTAATCTTAAAAGAAATGAAACTTGAATAATAGCATAGTGTGAGATACATGAAGATTATAGCATTAAAAATACATGGAGTTAAAGGTAAAAGAGTGAACAAACGCTAAAAAATGGAAGAATAAGCATCAGGAATGAAGTTGGAAGTGGCGCACGAGCGTGGCGGGGAGGGCGTGTGGACTTGCAGCGGCTAGGGTTAGGGTTTTTGGCTGAAGAAGACAATGAATAGTGCAACCTATTGATAGATTTTGGGGCACATGGCCAGGTAATACACCCGTGTTCCCCAATTTCATCCCGTGTGATTCGTGAATTTTGAGTTTGGGCACGTATGACATTTAGTACACGCCCGTGTTCCTTGGGCCGGTGGGTTTACACGGTCATGTCACACGGCCGTGTCTGGCATTGTTCACTTCTCCCATGCTCTTTTATGTAGACCCATGCCCGTGTCAATCTAGCAGGTTCGACCATGGGTGCTAGACACGGGCGTGCCGTATGCCCGTGCTGTTTTAATAGGTTCACCCACGGTTCTTCCACACGGGCGTGTCGCACGCCCGTGTTGTTTTGGCAGGTTCGACCACGGCCATGTTGCACGGCCGTGGCATTTTATCATAGCCTGTGTTTGGGAAAATCATTGTCCTATTTTCACACGGCCCTAAGCATGCCCGTGTGCTTGGCCGTGTCTCTGTGGAAAACCTGTATTCAAGAGCTCCGTTAGTAAGTTAGGTGTTGAAGACTAAATTTTAAAGAAGTTAATATAGTTAGTGCTCGGGTTACCTCCTGAAAAGTGCTTATTTATATTCTAATCTTGACTTAACTCTCCATTGAATGGTCATGGTGGTTTGAGAAGTTTATAATCCTCATTCCTGCTATCATTCTCATCAAAATAAGGTTTTAGACAGGTGTTGTTTACCTTAAAAGTTCTGAACTTGGGATGACTTACCTTGATTGTACCGAATGGGAAAATGCCAAGTACCGTAAGAGGGATTTCTTCATTCAGTGTGGTAGTGACAATGTGAGGATCTACGGCATCTAATAAGACTTTATCTCCAACCTTAAGTTATTGTGGGAAGGTGTTGAGCTTGTTCTAGTGTAGTTCTGGTTTATCATACGTTCTTGGTTTATGCGTCCGCCATTCATCTAGCTCCTCGATTTGTAGCCTTCGTTCTTGATGATTAGGTCCTCTACCATTGCTTGAGAATGGCTCATGTACCTCCTTCAAACTCATTTCCTGCAAAGTAGGTTGCACTATATTGTCAGTTTTAGTAGAATGGGTTAAACGATCACCTTCAATTTCCGATGTGTTGCCAGAATTGCGAGCTTGAAGGGTGATTGTTTCATCTCCCACACGGAGTGTGAGTTCACCTGTGCCAACATCAATGATCGTTTTAGCAGTTGCTAAAAAAGGCCTTCCTAGAATTAAAGGAGTGTTGCTATCCTCTTCTATGTCTAGAACAATGAAGTCCACGGGAAATATAAATTTATCGATTTTAACTAGCACATCTTCAATAATACCCGTAGAAATATTATAGTTTTATCTGCTAATTGAATGCTCATCCTAGTCTGTTTGGGTTTCCCAAGACCTAATTGTTTGAACATTTTTTAGGGCATGACGTTAATACTAGTCCTTAAATCAGCTAATGCATTATTAACATCTAAACTACCAATTAAGCAAGGAATCGTAAAACTCCGTGGTTCTTTTAGTTTCTTGGGTAGTTTATTCTATAGAATAGCTGAGCAAACTGCATTTAGCTCCACATGCGACGCCTCGTCCAACTTCCGTTTATTTGCTAAAAGCTCCTTTAAAAATTTCATTGCATTTGGCATCTACGATAGAGCTTCAATAAATGGTAGGTTAATATGTAATTTTTTTAAGAGTTTAAGGAATTTACCAAATTGTTCATCTGAGCGGTCTTTCCTTGTCGCGTTAGGGTATGACACACGAGGTTTATACTCAACATTCACTGATTTGTTTTTATTATGACCTGTCTCACCTTGATCTCTGCTCACCACAGTTTCTTGCTTCAGTTCTGGCTCAGGCTCAAGGAATCCTTCTTTATCTTGAACATTAATCGCGTTGAGCTGTTCCCTTGGGTTGGGTTCAGTATTACTTGGCAAGCTACCTTGTGGCCATTCGGAGATTAGTTTGGACAGTTGGCTTGTCTGAGTTTTGAGCCCTTGGATCGACGCTTGTTGATTTTTAAGTGCTGTCTCGGCGTTCTGGAAACGGGTTTCTGACACCAAAATAAATTTAGATAGCATATCTTCAAGGTTTGATTTCTTTTCCTGTTGATAGGGTGGTTGTTGAAAACCCAAAGGATGTTATGTTCTTTGATTTCCTTGACCGCCCCACGAGAAATTGGGATGGTTCCTCCAACCTGCATTATAAGTGTTACTATATGGGTTATTTTGAGATCTAGAGTTATTGTTACCCATATATTGGACTTGTTCCTCCTCGATGCTAGGGTTGAAGGGTTGATATTCTATGCATGCTCCTCCTCTATTCGTCTCGCACCTCATTACTGGATGTACCTGGGTAGAACCAAGTAAACCATCAATCTTTTTATTTAGAAGTTCTACCTAGTTTGACAGCATAGTAACCGAATCAACGTTACAAACGCCTGCTATTTTTGTTGGCTTAGTCCTCATGACTTGCCACTGATAGTTATCCAGTGACATCTCTTCAATAAATTTGTAAGCCTCTTCAGGTGTTTTGTTGTTGATGGTGTAACACCCCAATCCCGTATCCGTCGCCGGAATAGGTAAAGGGGCATTACCGGACTTGAAACTCATATCAAAACAGTAAATTTTTTTTTTTGAAATAAGGAGCATTCCTTTGGGTAAATACTAAAGACAGTCAGGGATACAATTTAAACTTCTATAAGTACACATTCAAAAGATGCCATTTTCATATGGCTTATATACATTAACCAAAATATCCTCCCACTACTAGTCTATTCTATACATGCCATAAGATAATCCAAAACATAGCAGTACCAAACAGTGGATAGTGATAGTGTGACTAGTTGCTGACGATCCCCGAGCCTGTAGCTTCGAAATGAGATCTATAAAACAGAGGAAACAAAGTAAACGGAGTAAGCATTACAATTCTTAGTAAGTTTTAAGCAGTGTCAACAGATAACAATCAAATTATAACATAGTTGTTCGTATTTTTATTTCACTCTTCCTTCGGGCATACCATCCCTTTTACCGAATATGCACATCTCATCATATACAATAGGCAGATAAACTTTCACATAAAAGTGAGCTCATGTGACATAGATATATTGTATAATTTCACATAACCTCTCACACTGATCCGATGTCACATAAACATCTCATAGATTGCTCACGTATGCATCACATGACTACCTTATGATTTAGTTCAAATCAAGCTCACATATAAATTTGGAGTACATACCTGTTTAACCTTTCGCATTGAATATATTTATAAGCAATTCTTATTACGAAGTCTTATAGCTTTAACCTCTACTCGGTTTATCGGCGAAACCTTTAGCTCAGATGAAATCTCCGCACGAAGTTATCGGGTCTTACCTGGACAAAATCTCCACACGTAGTCATCGGGTCTTACCCGGACATAGTCACCACATATGGTCATCTGGTCTTTAATCCCAGGTTTACATTATAGAGTTTCATGCATATTTATTCACATGTTACAATATTCACATCGACTATCATATTTGTAATTCATTTACCTTATCAAATATCTAATAAAACACACCCTCCACCGTTTGTCATTTGGCCACAATATATATATACACATCTCATACATATCTCACATTAGCCATTTGGCTTTACCACATATCCATCTCATACACGTTTCGCATTAGCCATTCGGCTTTACCTCATATCTATCTCATACACATTTCGCATTAGCCATTCGGCCTTATCACACATACGCATGTTCACATTCATCACATTGGCCATTCGGCCTTATCACACATACGCGTGTTCACATTCATCACATTGGCCATTCGGCCTTATCACACATACGCATGTTCACATTCATCACATTGGCCATTCAGCCTTATCACGCATATATATACAGGTTCACATTCATCACATTTGTCATTCGGCCTTATCTCATATATACACATTCACATTCATCACATAAAATCCTAAATCAAAATATAAATTTTCATGTATTCACATCACAATTATCCAAATATACTTCACATACCACATATACTTTCATGTATACACTTTGTCTTGGCTGAATCTACATCTATCATTTTTCGATGAGTAATTCAATTACAAGCCATACTATCATTTCATATTCGAATACTTATAAACTTACAATTTCACAAATTTTAATATCAAAGATCCATCTAACACTCATATATCATTTTATAACATCACAATTTAGAATTCACGTATGAGTTTAATCAATAGCTTATGAGCAACTAAAACAAGTTTTATCCATGTTTACAACATGACCACAATTTCTCTACAAGCTGTTTTCCTGAGTAACAGTCGTTAAATTATTTGTAACTACGGCTACGAAATTCCAAATTATGTGCCATTAATTTTCCCTGAAAATAGACTTGTATATCCTCTATCCACAAAATTTTCAGAATTTTTGGTTTGGCCAATCAATACCAGATTTTTCTTAAAGTTTCCCCTATTTTACTACTTGACTACTCTGACTACTCTTCACTAAGAATTTAATTTCTCATTGTACAGAATTCAAAATATATTTTCATTTATTTTGTTTGAAACTAGACTCATTAAGGAGTCTAAGCATAAAATTTTATCTTATAATCATTTTTGTATGATTTATAATGATTTTCCAAATACTGAACAGAGGATTTCGGAGCCATTATGACTCTGTCTCACCCAACTTTGAAAATCTCATTATCGGCAACCCCTTTACTTACACGATTTCTTTTATACGAAACTAGACGCGTCAAGATTTAATTACATAATTTATCCACCTTTTAACTCAACTCCCACAATTTATGGTAATTTTTCCAAAACACGCTACTGCTGCTGTCCCTAGCAGATTTATACAATTTACTCCGTAAAGTTCTCATTCACATATTTAAAACATAATATCATATATGCCGTCATTTAGAAAGGTCATTGACCTTAACGTATATACATAATTCATATTCATCCCGTTTTAAAACTTAAACTTACAAAGGAATCAAACTCAATTACTTAAGAACTTACCTCGGAAGTTGTCGAACGATTACAGATCGACTATTCGGTTAGGTGGCTTTCTCTCTTATCCGAATTAGACTCCCTCAGCTCTTGAGCTTGAATAAACAAATTTAATCTATTACAAACCAATTATACAAACTCATGGCCGAATACAACAAGAGGACTAACTAGATTCTACTAGCCACTCATTGCTCTATTATTAACCTTACTTAATTATAAACACATTCGGCAACTACCTCAACCCCATTTAATACAATTAACACCGAATTTCTCATGTAAAAAATACCATTGCCGAATATCATTTAGTTCACCTTAATCCATCTCATGATCGAATGCCTTTAAGCTTAATATCATGGTATCGTAACTCAACATTTATCAATATGTCATTAACAAAATATGCTCATATCAAATTTACTCCCAATTACATCTCAAAATTCAACAAGCTTGTAACTCATTAACAATTAAATTCCATTTCAAAGTATCAAAACATTATCAAATGTATACTCATCCTAAATGACCGAATGCACATTAACTAAGCACTTAACAATTTTCTTTAGCCATTGAACTCATTCGGCAATGATAAGGATAAATTTAACAAACCTTAAATTTAACTTATAATTGTACATATCTCATTCAAAACACCCACACCAATTTATTATCCAATCAACCATATCCGAAAACCTATCATACAATTAAAACCCTTGTTCAAATTATTATTCACTATAATACCATGGCCGAATCCCTCAATTAGCTAACATAGCCTCTTGTTTTCAATCTAAACACGTATATACAACCTAAATCCCTCTTTTAACACATAATTCACTATCTTGGAACTCATTTCTTAACTAATTTAACTTAGTCCCAAGCCGAATGCTATTTGAGCATTAAGCTCATGTTCTTTTCATTATTAAGCAAGTATTATAACTCAACTAACTTCATTAGCCGACTACTCAAGCTCATTTGAGCCACATATAGTAATTTAGTTTGTTTATACTCAATTAGAAACATTTCTCCTCACAAATTATCAAAACATACACAATGTAACCCATTGAGCTCATGATCGAATGCTTCATGCATCTCAAACACAAAATCACATACATGGGTCATTTTAGGAGCTTTAAAACCAAGTTAAATTTCTCAAAATCCAAAGAAAAACATATGAAATCATACCTTAATTCCCAATACAAGATGGCCGAATGCCTTAGGTGTCCTTCCTTCCATTTTTCTTTTTCCTTTCCTTATGGTTTCGGCAAGATGAAAAAAGATGATGGGACTTTGTTTTTATCACCACCACTACTATAAATTTATTATTATACATAATTCCCACCAATTAAAAATGGAGACAGGAGAACACATTGTTACATGCATGTGTTGGCCGGCCATTTACATTCAAAAATGGTCTAATTGACATGCAAAACCACTCTTTTCAATGCATGTACTATTAGACCATTGTAAGATTAACCTCTCACTTTCCAACAATGTTTCATATAAGTCCATTTTAATAAATTCACATAAAAATGATCAAATTAATGCATGAAACTTTCACACATGCATTTACTCACATCATAAACACAGAATATAACTTTTAATTATTTATAAGACTAATTTTCGTAGTCCCGAAACCACTTTCCGACTAGGGTCAATTTAGGGCTGTCACAGATGGTTCCCCCGGCTGCTACATCAATCATTTGCCTTGTCGAGGGGTTCACACCATTGTAGAATGTTTGGACTTGCAACCATAGAGGTAATCCATGGTGAGGAAACCTTCGCAGTAGGTCCTTGTATCTCTCTCATGCATCGTAAAGAGTTTCTAAGTCCATATGCACAAACGAAGAAATATCATTACATATTTTGGTTGTTTTAGCCGATGGAAAATATTTTAATAGAAATTTTTCGGTCATTTTTTCCCAAGTAGTAATTGACCCTCGTAGTAAGGAGTTCAACCACTGTTTAGTTTTGTTCCTCAATGAAACAGGGAATAACCGAAGACAAATGGCATCGTCAGAAATGCCATTAATTTTAAAAGTATCGCAGAATTCCAGGAAATTTGCCAAGTGAGTGTTTGGATCCTCATCCTGCAAACCATCAAACTGAACAAATTGCTGTATGTAACACCCCGAACCCGAGACCGTCACCGGAGTCGAACACGAGGTGTTAACAGACTTTTAAAAAATTTTCCAGACACTCCCAATCTGCGTAATAGTCGCTTTAAAAATCATATCTTGAGTTTCACAACTCGTAAATCAGTTTCGTGATTTTTCCCTAAAACTAGACTCATATGCCCATCTACATATTTTTTTCTAGAATTTTTGGTCGGGCCATTTAGTACAGTTTATTAGTCAAAGTCTCCCATGTTACAGGGATCGACTACCCTGACCTTTGCGCATTACGACTTGGATATCTCCTTGTACAGGGCTCCAATTCTGATGCCGTTTGTTTCTATAGAAACTAGACTCAGAGAGGAATCTATACATATATGGTATGACTCCTAATTATCTCTGGTTAATTTATAATTAATTTCCAAAGTCGGAACAGGGAATCCAGAAACCGTTCTGGCCCTGTCTCACGAGAACCTGAATATCTCTTAGCATACTGTCCGTATGATTGTTTCGTTACTTTCCTATGAAAGTAGATTCATCAACGTTTGTTTACATAATTTATTCACTATTTAATTCCATTCCTACTATTTTTAGTGATTTTCCAAATCTACATCACTGCTGCTGTCAGCATCTGCCTTTAAGGTAGACTTTACCTATTTCATGGTTTCCATGATTCAACTAGCCCTTTTTGCATAAATAGCACAATTTATGAAAGTGATTAACCATCCCCGTGGCCAATCCTTGTCAAGCATATCCACACCAAATGATTATAACATTATACTCAAACACATATAAGCCATTTTCGCATGGCTATCCAAAATTTATACAAGTCCAAAGGGTCCACGACCCACAACAAACGGGTAGTCCTATACATGCCATTTCGAAGTTCAACCAAAATTGTACCAAAAGGAGGGCTTTGATAGTGTGGGCGACTTTGACCTCAAGATCCCGAGTCCGATAGCTGGAGAACCAAATCTATAAAACAGAGGAGCAATGAAACGGAGTAAGCAATTTATGCTTAGTAAGTTTTGAGCAAGAAATTCCAGCACAACAAAAGTATAGCATTCATATAGCTAAACGGATAATTCCATATGCACAAATTTACGATATCGTACTTGCTTCACATTATCAACTCTTATGTACATTCACAAAAGATCAACTCAGCCAAAGGCCGGTAGCTCGTTTATCAACTGAGCGAATACTTATTTGTAAGGGCTCAACTAAATTCAAGCACATACGAAACATGCCTCAATGTTGGGGTGTTTCGAGAGTATTAACTGGAATTTTACAGCAAGTTCATTCATTCCCAAATCACGTACCTTCGGAATTTAACCGGATATAGCTCCTCGTTCAAATGCCTTCGGGACATAGCCCGGTTATAGTAACTCGCACAAAAGCCTTCGGGACTTAACCCGGATTTAGTAACTCGCACAAATGCCTTCGGGCTTAGCCCGGAATTAGTATCTCGCACAAATGCCTTCGGATCTTAGTCCGGATATTGTCACTTAGCACAAGCCTTCGGGACTTAGCCCGGACAGCATTCAAATAACCATGCACATTTAACAATAAATCATGGCCCATTCGTATTTCATTTTCGTTAGCAAAACTCAAACACAAGACATTTATCATTCTTGCAAATTCGGCTCAATAGCCACACAAAGAGCATGATTTTAATTTGCTCAAAACATGATCTAATCACATCATAATTTAAGCTCTTTTACTCAAGAACTTACCTCGGGTGTTGTCGAACAATTCCGATAGCTATTCGACCACTTTTTCCTTCCCTTTATCGGATTTAGTTCCCCTTTGCTCTTGAGCTTAATTAAACAAATAAATTGATTTAATCATTTGAGCATCGAAAAGAGGAACACAAGGCACTTAGCCCATATTTATACATTAGACATTAAAGTCACATATGTACGGAATCATGAATCAAACTCAACATTTTAGCTAATTTTTCCCCCTTGGCCGAATATGCATGTCTATTTTGGGGCCGATTTCAACACTTAATACATTCTACAAGTATGGTCACTTGTATTGACTAAACACCCTTTTGTTTCAAGTTCAAAACTTGGCTAATACACACATATACACACTAGTAAAGCATCCTCTCCCTTTCCATCAATTTAACACATGCATTGCTCATTAACATGCAAAAGTTATATTCGGCCTTAGCACACAACTTGCTAGCCGATTCTTCTCCATTTAGCAACCAATGCACATATGTGCTCACTCAAAAATGCTAAAAAGGAGGTTCAAGAATCATCAAGCCACCATCACATGCATCATTAACAAGCTTCATATTTAGCATGCAATGGCATTAACACAAACTCCACCTAGGCCGAATCTTAACTCATCCTCATGCCTCATCACCACAACATCAAACATCAACCAAGAATGATGCATCCATGGCCGAGTGTCATTTCCATCACATAGCAAGATTTAGACCATGGGCTAGGTAGAACTCAAGCTAACAACTAAAACATGCATGCATCTCATGGAACATCATCAAACATACCTTAGCCTAGCTACATGCATGGCCGAACCTCTTCAACCTTTCTTCTTCCTTCCTCCTTAAAATTTTTGGCCAAGGATGAACCAAAGGATGAGCATTTTTTTTCTTTGTTTTTTTCTTTCTAGTTTCGGCTAAATGAAGATGAGAAAGGATGAACAAAAATTTTCTCCTTTCTTTTCTTTAGCTCACGGCAAAGGGGGGGGAAAACAACTACACACATTTTTTTTTGTATTCATCATACTCCTTTTCATTATTTTATGCCCATGCCCCTTATTTTATTTTTTTCCTACATACCTCACTAGGCCAACATGTTCCCAACATGTTTCCACCCATAGCATGGCCAACCACTAGCTCAAATTTTGGGTAATTTGACATGCAAACCCATCATTTTCACAACATGCATTAATAGACCATTTTAAATTAGCCTATCATATTTTCACCATGTCTCATATCAATCCCTATTTAATAATTTCTCATGCAATTGGCAAAATTGGAGAATGAAACTTCCATATACTCATGTACACACATAATAAGCATAGAATATGGAAATCAATTATTTTTATGACTCGGTTTTGTGGTCCCGAAACCACTTCCCGACTAGGGTCAATTTTGGGCTGTCACAACTCTCCCCCACTTAAGAAATTTTCGTCCCCGAAAATCTTACCAGTAAATAGGTTTGGGTATCGTTCTTTCATCGAGCTCTCGGTTTCCCAAGTAGCTTCCTCGATCCCGTGTTTGAGCCATAACACCTTCACTAACGGAACACTTTTGTTTCGCAACTCCTTCACTTCACGAGCTAGGATATGCATCGGCTCTTCTTCATAACTCATATCGGCTTGAATTTCAACCTCTGATGGGCTAATTATATGCGATGGATCAGATCGATAGCGTCGAAGCATCGAAACATGAAAGACGTCGTGAATCTTTTCAAGATCATGGGGCAAAATCAATCTATACGCAACCGGACCAACTCGTTCGGAGATTTCGTACGGCCCAATGAATCTCGGGCTCAACTTGCCCTTACGGCCAAACCTGAGTACCTTTTTCCAAGGCGAAACTTTAAGGAACACTTTATCTCCCACCTGATATTCAATGTCCTTTCGTTTCAAATCCGCATACGATTTTTTACGATCTGTGGCTGCTTTCAGACTTTCACGAATTACCTTTACTTTCTGTTCGGCATCCTTAATCAAATCAACTCCGAAAATTTTACTTTCACCGAGCTCGGTCCAAAACAATGGTGTACGGCATTTACGACCGTACAAAGCCTCGTAAGGTGCCATCTTAATACTTGATTGAAAACTATTATTGTAAGCGAATTCAATCAAAGGTAAATACCGTTCCCATGAACTACTGAACTCGAGGATGCAACATCTCAACATATCCTCAAGTATCTGAATTATCCGCTCAGATTGACCATCGGTTTGGGGGTGAAAAGCAGTGCTAAAATGCAGCTTGGTACCCAAAGCTTCTTGCAATTTCCTCCAAAATCGCGAGGTGAATCTCGGATCTCTATCCGACACGATAGAAATAGGTACCCCGTGTAATCTCACAATCTGAGAAACGTACAATTCAACTAGTCTATCCAATGAAAAATCCATACACACGGGGATAAAGTGAGCCGACTTAGACAGTCTATCGACAACAACCCAAATCGCATCCTTCTTACTTGTTGACAATGGCAGTCCGGACACAAAGTCTATTGTGACTCGATCCCATTTCCACTCGGGTATCATGATCGGCTGAAGTAATCCTGAAGGCACTTGATGTTCCGCTTTCACTTTTTGACATATTAAACATCTCGAAACAAGGTCGGAGATGTCTCGTTTCATACCATGCCACCAAAACCAACATTTCAAATCATTGTACATTTTCGTACTCCCCGAGTGACTTGACATTCGGCTACAATGGGCTTCATTCAGAATCATCGAAATGAGTTCCGAACTCCTTGGAACACACAAACGACTTCTGAACCTCAAACAATCATCATCATCAATTTGAAACTCCGATTCCTTGTTCGGAGCACACTCAGCCCGTTTTGCAACCAATTCATCATCAACTTTCTGGGCTTCACGAATTTGATGAATCAATAATGGTTTGGCTTTTAATTCAGCTATTAACACATTGTCGGGTAGAACAGACAAGTGCACATTCATCGCTCGTAAAGCAAACAATGATTTCCGGCTTAAGGCGTCCGCAACCATATTAGCCTTTCCCGGGTGGTAATCAATGACAAGCTCGTAATCTTTCAACAACTCAAGCCAACGTCTTTGTCGCAGGTTTAAGTCTCTTTGAGTCATCAAATTTTTGAGACTTTTGTGATCCAAAAATACATGGCACTTCTCACCAAATAAGTAATGTCGCCATATTTTTAAAGCAAATACGATGGCAGCTAGTTCAAGATCATGGGTCGGATAATTTTTCTCATGTGGCTTTAATTGTCTCGACGCATAGGCCACCACTCGACCTTCTTGTATCAATATGCAACCCAACCCAAGTAGGGATGCGTCACTATAAATGACAAACTCTTTGCCTGATTCGGGTTGCACTAAAATTGGAGCTTCAGTCAAATAAGTTTTTAGTTGATCAAAACTTTTCTGACGTTTCTCCGTCCATTCGAACTTAACATCCTTTTGAAGTAGCTTCGTCATTGGTGTGGCTATCATCGAGAAACCTTTGACAAATCGTCGGTAATAACCGGCGAGTTCCAGGAAGCTCCGAACTTCGGTAATATTTCTTGGAGGCTTCCAGTTAAGTATGGCTGAAATTTTGCTCGGGTCAGCTCGAATACCCGATGCGGATACCACATGACCCAAGAAGCTAACCTCTCTTAACCAGAACTCACACTTACTGAACTTAGCATATAACTGCTTATCCCGCAAAATTTGCAACACTAGCCTCAGATGCTCAGCATGTTCGGTCTCATCTCTTGAATAGACCAAGATGTCATCAATGAACACAACTACGAACCAATCCAAATATGGTCTGAAGATCCGATTCATCAAATCCATAAATACCGCAGGGGCATTTGTGAGCCCAAACGGCATCACTAAGAACTCGTAGTGACCATATCCCGTTCTGAAAGCAGTTTTGGGTATGTCCGAATCTCGAATTCGCAACTGATAATAGCCCGATCTCAAATCTATTTTTGAGAACATTGAGGCTCCCTTCAGTTGGTCGAACAAATCATCGATACGCGGTAACGGATATTTGTTCTTTATCGTCACTTTATTCAGTTGACGATAGTCAATGCACAACCTCATGGTTCCGTCCTTCTTTTTCACGAACAATACTGGTGCACCCCAAGGTGAGAAACTTGGTCGAGCAAAACCTCTATCCGTCAATTCTTGCAACTGAGCTTTCAACTCTTTTAACTCGGTTGGTGCCATACGATACGGAGCTATCGAAATCGGCGTAGTCCCAGGTACAAGCTCAATACCAAACTCTACCTCCCGAACAGGTGGTAAACCCGGTAATCCTTCAGGAAAAACATCCGGGTATTCACAAACCACCGGCACAGATTCGGGTTTCTTGTCTAATTTTTTGTCATCCAGTACATACGCAAGGTATGCTTCGCACCCTTTTCTTACATATTTCTGGGCCAACATTGCTGATATTACAGCTGGCATCCCCTCCAAGTCCGTAGACTCAACTCGGATTACTTCGTTATTTGCGCACCTCAAATCAATAGTCTTGCTTTTGCAATTCACAACCGCATCGTGCACGGTCAACCAATCCAAACCAAGAATAACATCAAATTCATCAAACGGCAAAAGCATCAAGTCCGCCGGGAAACAGGAACCTCGAATTACTAGGGGACATTCCTTACACACTTTGTCGACAAGCACGTAACGACCCAAGGGGTTTGACACCCGAATTACGAACTCAGTAGACTCAATAGGTAAAGTCTTACTGGATGCTAAGGTTTCACATATGTAAGAATGAGTAGAACCGGGGTCAATCAAAGCAATTACATTAGTATCCAAGAGAGTAAAAGTACCAGTAATAACATCAGGCGAAGAAGCATCCTCGCGGGCACGTATAGCATAAGCTCTAGCAGGCGCACGAGCCTCGGATCTGGTCGTAGCATCTCTAGATCCTCTCTGACCACCACCAGCATTGCCCGTATTTCCAGATGGTCTACCTCGAGCAGTGGTAGCACCCGGTTTCCCACTCTAATTTACATTCTGTTCAGACAACCTCGGGCAATCTTTAATGAAGTGGTCAACTGATCCGCACTTGTAACAGGAGCGGTCAGGGAATCTACAACTCCCCGAATGCCATTTACCGCAATATCGACATTTCGTTCTATCTCGACGTTCATTCCCAACACTGGCGACCAAAGTGCCTCGTGTACCCACAGGGGGTCGATCACGATCTCGTCTAAAAAGGCCCGAAGTGCCTCTAAACTGGCCCGCATCATCTCGAAATTTCTTCGATGCCTGTTGAAGAGACTTTCCCGAAGATCTTTTACGAAACTCTCCAGTTCCCACATCAACTTTTTGTTTTTCTTTTCTAAGCTCTTCGGCTTTACAAGCTCGCTCGACCAGTACTACGAACTCTCGTATTTCAAGAACGCCAACGAACATTTTATATCTTCATTCAGCCCATCCTCGAAGCGTTTACACATGATAGCCTCGGACGAAACACATTCCCGAGCGTATCTACTAAGTCTAACAAATTTTCGCTCGTAATCAGTAACTGACATGGAACCTTGCTTAAGCTCAAGAAATTCCTTCCGTTTTTGATCAACAAATCTCTGACTGATATACTTTTTCCGAAACTCAGTTTGGAAAACTCCAAGTACTTGCCTCGGGCAACAAATCAGGTACCACAAATAGCAATCACGTAGCAAGGATATACACTTGCATTCACGGTGTAAAATGCTCATGAGTACCGATGTGTCACCAATTCGCTGCTCGCATCGTATCGTATTAATCAGTACCATTTGGATTCTTCATGCTATTGACCTTATTTGTCACGATATAGTGCGGGTGGTATTAGTTGGGAATGGAGGGTTGTGGGACAGCCGTATTAGTTCGAATGTATTGGTTGAACCAATCATTCATCACGCTATAGAAAGCTTGTCTAGCTTCATCATTCGGGTTACTAGCATTAGGTTGAGAGTCCGCGGTGCTGTCCCTTGTGCGGGAGCAGGCGCTACACTCTCAAGATCATCAGCTACCTCTCGGTTGGGATCGGGATCCATTACTATAAATAAACACATTTACAATTGTCAGAAATCACCACACTATCAAGTAATCACATAAAATGGCATGTATAGCTAGACCCAACGCATTACGGTAGTCCTAGAATCGACTAAACCGTAGCTCTGATACCAATCAAATGTAACACCCCAAACCCGAGACCGTCACGGAGTCGAAC
>NC_053429.1:51556079-51698134 GCF_007990345.1 Gossypium hirsutum | reverse complement strand
CATTCAACTTCCAGTTCCATAGCCACATACAAAAATCACATTTATAGTCATAACACTCTTCAAAATTGCATCACTTATACCCTTATAATTCAATCAAATCGAAATTCAAATACGAGTACATGATACGTACCTGATCAACTTAATAATTAGGCATATCTAAGTGAAGTTATATCATAAATTCTCATAGTCAGAAGCTTGCTACAGCTCGGTCGGGATCAAAATTCATTGCAATACAACAAACACATTTTAATAGTCAAAAATCATCACACTATCATTTTATCACTTTATCGACTAAACCGTAGCTCTGATACCAATAAAATGTAACACCCCTATCCCGTAACCGTCGCTGGAATAGTAAGGGGCATTACCGGACTTGTAACTCATATCAGAACAGTAAAATTTTGAACTTTTTCATGGAATAAAGATCATTCATTTAAATAAGTACTAAGCAAAGCCAGGGATAAAATTCAAACTTCTCTAAGTAAACATTCAAAAGATGCCATTTTCGCATGGCTTATATACATTAACCAAAAATATTCTTCCGCCACTAGTCTATTCTATACATGCCAAAAATAATTCTAAACATAACAGTAACAAGCAGTGGATAGTGATAGTGTGACTAGTTGCTGACGATCCCCGAGCCTGTAGCTTCACAATGAGATCTATAAAACAGAGAAAACAAAGTAAACGGAGTAAGCATTACAATGCTTAGTAAGTTTAAGCAGTGTCAACAGATAACAATCAAATTATAACATAGTTGTTCGTTTTTATTTCACTCTTCCTTTGGGCATACCATCCCTTTACCGAATATGCACATCTCATCATATACAATAGGCAGATAAACTTTCACATAAAGTGAGCGCATGTGACATAGATATATTGTATGATTTCACATAACCTCTCACACTGATCCGATGTCACATAATCATGGGAATAGTCTCATAGATTGCTCTCGTATGCATCACATAACTACCTTATGATTTAGTTCAAATCAAGCTCACATATAAACTTGGAGTACATACCTGTTTAACCTTTCGCATTGAATATATTTATAAGCAATTCTTATTACGAAGTCTTATAGCTTTAACCTCTACTCGGATTATCGGCGAGACCTTTAGCTCAGACGGAATCTCCACACGAAGTTATCGGTCTTACCCGGACAAAATCTCCACACGTAGTCATCGGGTCTTACCCGGACATAATCTCCACACGTAGTCATCGGGTCTTACCCGGAATATATTTCCAAGTTTCATGTACATTTAATCACATGTTACAACATTCACATCGACTGTCATACTTGTAATTCATTTGCCTCATCAAATATCTAATAATACACACCTTTCACATTTGGTCGTTCGGCCACAATATACGCACATCGCCTACATATTTCACACTAGCCATTCGGCTTTACCACATATACACCTCATACATATTTCGCACTAGCCATTCGGCTTTACCACATATACATATCTCATACATATTTCACATTAGCCATTCGGCTTTACCACATATATGCATGTTCATTCACCACATTGGCCATTCGGCCTTATCACACATATGCATGTTCACATTCATCACATTGGCCATTCGGCCTTATCACATATATGCATGTTCACATTCATCACATTGGCCATTTCGGCCTTATCTCATATATTACACATTCACATCATAAAATCCTAAATCAAAATATAAATTTTCATGTATTCACATCACAATTATCCTAATATACTTCACATACCACATATACTATCATGTTACACTTGTCTTGGCCGAATCTACATCAATCATTTTCCAATGAATAATTCAATTTCACGCCATACTATCATTTCATATTCGAAAACTCATAAACTTACAATTTCACAAATTTTAATATCAAAGATCCGTCTAACACTCATATCTCGTTTTACAATATCACGATTTAGAATTCACGTATGGGTTTAATCAATAGGTTATGAGCAACTAAAACAAGTTTTATCCATGTTTACAACAAAATCACATATTCACTACGAGCTGTTTTCCTGAGCAATAGTCACTAAATTATTTATAACTGGAGCTACAAAACTCCAAATCACTTGCCGTTAATTTTCCCTGTATATAGACTCGTATATCTTCCATCCATAAAATTTCCAGAATTTAGGTTTGGCCAATCAATACCAGATTTTTCTTAAAGTTTCCCCTGTTTCACTGTTTGACTAATCTGACAATTCTTCACTACGAATAAAATTTTTCATTGTACCGAATTCATAATGTGTTCTATTTGATTTCATTTGAAACTACACTCATTAATGAGTCTAAGCATATAAATCTTATCTTATAACCATTTTTGTACAAATTATAATGATTTTCCAAATACAGAACAGGGGATTTCTGAGTCATTCTAACACTGTCCCACACAACTTTAAATATCTCTTTATAGGAAATTTCTTTGCTTCCAAGGTCTCTTTTATAAGAAACTAGACTAACTAAGATTTGATTACATATTTTATTCAGCCTAATTCCACACCAACAATTTATAGTGATTTTCTAAAATCACGTTACTGCTGCTGTCCAAAGCAAATTATTACAATTTGCTCTTAAATTTCCAAGTCCAAACACTAATAAACTTACCATTTGAGTTTAAGACATATCATGGCCACATCATATCTTATTAAATCAACTCATTATGTCCTATTATGATTGAATTTACTCAATGTTTAATCGCTTAAAACTTACCCAGATAGTGCGAACTAGAATTTCGGCGGCTATTCCGATCACTTTTTCCTTACTTATCCAACTTGGTCCTCTAGCTTGAGCTAATCAAACAAATTAACATTAAAGTCCTTATGCTTAGGCGAATGTGACAAAGGTTGATAGTCATGCCACCTATTCAAATACAAAATGCTGCGCATTTAACACATAAGCAATTTAATACCATTAACCTAACTTTCCTGCGCACCTTATGACCGAATACACAATATCATTAACCCAACATCAATAACTAAGCATTAACAAATTCATTTACTATACACACATTGGCACATGACAAAGACATAGCAAACCGGAACTTACTTATACTCATGCCGAACCATCAAAATGCAATTATATCATAGTACCCCAAGCCAAACCATGCTAATTATCCTTATGGCCAAACCAAGACAATTCGCACTTTCATCACCACGTCTACCAAGCATGTAAATTCAAACACAACCAAACGTCACATCGGCCCTAGCTCATAACAAGGTAGCCGATTCTTTTCCCTAGTATCTAATGCTCATCCTATGATTTTTTTAGTATCAAACACCTATATCATCATCACCTACATTAACATTAAAACAACAAAACCCACCCATTCTCATCCAAATAACATGAGCAACAATCCAGTTTTCTGACAAGCATGTCACCATGCATCAAAATTTGAAGTGGTGTTGAGCTCAATTGTTACCAACGCAAGATGAAATATTATGAACAGCTAACTAAGGGACTTAAGAACATTAGTGTTAATACATCTTCAACAATTTTCAAGAAGGACCTATCCTATGAATTTACATTACCTGATTGGCCAATGACTATAGAACATGAGTGGCCGAATAATTTACATTCCATTTCGCCCTTGCGTCTGTGCATTTTCGCGATAGGCCCAAGGATGTTAGAAGATGAAACATTTTTTTTCTTTATTCTCTATCCAATTCATACATGGGGCGAATGGTGAGGGGGGGGACATGGATGAGACAACTTGTTTCACCACCTCTCTTCATTACGTTATCTATAACCTCTTATTATTCTTTCTAACATAACAAACCTCATACTGACAACATGTTTACATACATGCTCTCACCCCCATAGATGCCCACAGCTCTAATTTGGGTAATTTGACATGCAAACCCATCATTTCATAACATGCATTAATAGGCCACTTTACATTTGCCTAGCACATTTCTAAATTTCTCACATAAGTCCTATTAATAAATTCACTTACCAATTACAAAATCAACATGAAATTTTCACACATGCCATATATACATATAAAGCACACAGTATGGTTAATATTTTATGACTCCGGTTTAGTGGTCCCCCGAAACCACTTTCGGACTAGGGTCAATTAGGGTCACATAATACATCCATCGATATAGTATACATAAATAAAAGCATATCAAGCATATTCGTGATAAAGCATTATATCCAAGTAGTATACGGTTTAATAAATGACTACATACAAGAAACAAATGTTACACGACCAGTACATTAATCATTAACTAAACCATTTCGGACAAGAAACACTTCTGCACACCATATAAACCATTGAAATCTATTACATAATTAACAACAATCACCCTGCAACTTAGTAAATACATGACCGAACAGATATTATGCTTATAATAGTGCGCACTTATCCTAAAATTAAGGCCACGCTTAACATTTGAATTCAAACAAACAAATGACTAACAATCATGGGAACATTTTCCCTTACTAATACATGCTACCAACAATCATTAAAACCACATCACTCAAAATTCCATCACCCGAATTATAAACAAACTCATAACATTACAATAAGAACTATAGTCAAGACTAAGCATAATAAGCAAATTCACATATATATTTTATCTTAGTATGAAACACACATTCAGATCAACCAAACATACTTATGGTCGATTCTTCATACCTCATCCTAGAGTCATTAACTAACTTCATGCACCACAAACACATATCACAATGTTATTCATCCTAGCATAAAATACCTAGCCAAAATAAAATCACCATAAGCAACATAATCGAAATCAAACATGGAAATTAAGCCATTTTTGCATGGCTCAAATTATACTGAACTGAATCTTACATCAAGATAATCCAGCCTATACATGCCATAGGTTGATAGTTCACTTATGAGGTACCAAAAATATGTGGATAGGTGTGATAGACTTTGCTGACGATCCCTGAGCTCGTATTTGGCATCCAAAATCTATAAAACAGAAGCAAATATACACACAGTAAGCTATCTTAGCTTAGTAAGTCATAAGAAAATAAATAACTCAATAATATAGTTCAACACATATTAACTAAATGAATTACATTAAACATTACCATGCTTGACCTCAAACCTACAATTCCATAATTAATCACATTTTCATAGACAATTACCCGCCTAGGCCGAATACTTACATAGTATTTTCATATTATTAATCACTTCCAAACCAATAGTCATACTAAAATACATACTTTACTCACATACGCAAGCAAGATCATAGTATAACATCACATATATTTATATTACCTATATGGCCGAATATACCAATCATATATGCACAATTAAGAAACATACAAGGATACACAATTATCATCACAGGCCATACACATACCACATACCATATTCTTCATTGCATCGTACATGATTACGACCAATATTCAAAGTACTACTTACCTTATCTCAAGTAGGTATCAAGTTAATTCATACCTGGCCACTTAGCTCGTTTTACACATTTGAACACAACTTATCTTTGCCTGATGAACCATACGAAATTGGATAGGACACTCAGATAATCAAACATATCATACAATGCCAATGTCCAGACGTGGTTTTACATGTAGCCACATATCGATGCTATTGTCCCAGACAGGGTCTACTCACACACATGTATCGGAGTCGCATATCGATGCATGGTCTACTCGCACACATATATCAGAATCCTATTCATGACATATGTATCCAACTATTCCTAAGGTTCATACGGGGCTTCGGCGTCGTAAGTCGGTCGAACGAATGCATGAACATGGTTTCCAACTTATACACATCGACAATAGCATATATAAATCATATATTTCATTTTAGCATATATACTTTGCATATAATTAAATTAAGTATGTCTATTTGTTTATAAATTTACCTCGAACAATGTAAAACAGAACGGGACAACTAGTCGAGAACTTTCTTTTTGCCCCGATCCAAATCTGATTTCTTTGGTTCTTGATCTAAACAAATTCAAATTAAGCTCATTCAAACATATTTCATTCAATTTAGTCCAAAAACACTGAATGGACAAATACCATTTACCCTAATATTTACACTTTTTACAATTTAGTCCCTATTGCACAAAACACAAAATATGCAAATTTCACTATACCCATGTTCGGCTGAATCTTACCCATATTCATACAAGTCCAATATTTCATTTATTTCACATTTTAGTCCTCAAATTATTATTTTGCAATTAGTCTAATTATTCAAAATCATCAAAAACTCCAATACAAACATGTTAATATAAAACATATCTTTCATATTTCATCATCAAACAACAAAAATTACAAGCTCTCAACAACGGCATAACTCAAAATATTCACCAAATAAAAATTCAAGCATGGGTTTACTAGTACTCGAAGCAACGATCTCAAAAACGTAAAAATTATCAAAAACCTACTAAGAACGAACCTTGAACTAAGCTTGGAAGATGGCCGAACTAGGTTTTCTTTTTCTTTTCTTCTTATTTATTTTTTGGTTTTGGCGATGATAATATAAAGACATGTTATAAGCTTTTTCTGTTTTATTATACTTATAATAACATTTTAATTAATTACTATTAAACCCTTTATAATTAAATAACTAAAACACATAATACAAGGGTACAATCAGCCATTACCTATTCAAATGGTCTATTTACCACTTTTTGGCTTCAATTTAAAAAAGGCAATAGCAATTTGGCCCTTTATACAAATAACCATTAAATTATCATTTTCGTGATTAAGTCCTTCTATTTAATTGGGCACCTAAACGACAAATTAAATTACGAAAATTTCATAGATATAAATTCACACAAAATAAACACAAAAAATAACTTTTAAATATTTTTCTGACTTGGATTTGTGGTCCCGAAACCACTGTTCTGACTAGGGTCTAATCAGGCTGTTACATCATTCTTCGCCATGTATGTCTTTAACAAATTTCTAAGCCATTGGATGGTTCAGCTTGGGTTGGTTTCTGAACTTGTTGGGGAAAACTAGGTGGTTAGGTCGCTCTAGATTGGGCTTAAGTGTTACTGGTTCCAGCCACTTGGTTACTCCGGGATAAATTCAGGAGGTTTCGCGATGATGGGTTATAAAATTGGATTGCATTCCTTGCCTTCCTCAACTTTGGTTCTGGTTACACATGTAATATACGGAGTCTGGGTTCGATGGACATTCTTGAACAAATTCTCTTTCCTACAATAGATAAGGCTATACTTTCAAATTGATTTGGTAGCTGTGCTGCAAAACTTTTAGGCCATTAGTAGTAAGATTTTTAACATGAGGATATTGATGATACCTGAGATTCGAGTGAAGTAAGAGCGTCTACTTCATGTATTCTAGCAACTCATCTTCCTGACACTGTTTGATTGGTTTGCTATTGATAATTGTTGTTGCCAATCCTCTCAATGATTTCATAAGCCTCATTATAAGACTAGAAAGGAGAGCACCATTAGCAGAACGTCCACTACCATCCTTGTGTGAGCATTAAGACCATTATAAAATGTTTCAAGTTGGATGCAGTGTGGGATACTGTGATGACGACACTTCTGTAATAATTCTTTATGCCTTTCCCATGCTTCATACAAGAACTCATCATCCATTTGTTGGAAAGCAATGATCTCATTCCTCAACTTAGCATTCTTGCTAGGCGAGAAATACTTTATAAGGAATCTTTCCGCTAACTCTTGCCATGTGGAAATTGAATTTGGTGGTAATGAGTTCAATCAGGCTTGAGCTCTATCCTTTAATGAATACAGGAACAACTTCAATCGTAATGCATCTTCGGGTACTCTGACTAACTTGAAAGAATCGATCACCTCCATAAACAGTCTTAAGTGTAGGTGAGGATCTTCAGTAGGCATTCCACTGAATTGGCCCATTGTCTAAAGCATCTGGAACATGACTAGCTTCATCTTGAACTGTTGTGCCTCAATTTCGGGTCTTCTAATACCCGAATTAAGATCATTAAACATTGGCACGACATACTATCTTAAAGCTCTATCTCTATCATCAGCAATAAGGATAGGATTTTGAGCAGTGTTTGCTCCATTTCCTTGATTTGGATTTTCAAAGTTCATTTCTTCGGTCATTCTCTGACTTGCTTATCTCTTCACTGTCAAAAAGTTCGTTCAATCTCAAGGTCTACAAGGAGTAAATTGATGATTCGATCAATACTCATAAACACCTGAAATAATCACAGAAAAACTAATTAAGTTAAAATTAAACAAAAATTAAACCAAAATGCAAACTAACAAATTCACAAATAATGACTTTTAAAACAGTCCCCGACAACGGCGCCAAAAACTTAGAACAATGGAAATGTGCAAGTGTACACAATCGCAACAAGCAATAAATTGACAAGTAAATGTCGAGTTATCGCACCCACAGGGACTGTGAAATGAATTATTTTTGAATGCTATTTAAAACACTTTGGTGAAAAAAAATATTTTGTTTGAAGAAGGTGATTAGAAACTAAGATTTTAAACTAAATAAATAAATCTCAAATGCATGATTTCAAATACGAGTTTAATCAAAATGACATAATTCTATTAGATTAATTACATTTCTTAACTTAGAATTATTAAACTCATGTTTATATTTTTACGAATAAATCCACGGAAACTCGGTAATTTGCTAACTTACGAACATACTCACCTACCAAAATCCATTCATCTCTTGGACATATCTCTATGTCAATTCAATCGATTAAACAAATTTTAATAGGCAAATATGTTATAGCACATACATACTTATTAAATTGAAATAATCTCTTAAACATATCCCTATGTCAATTCAAACAATTAACTCAATTTAATAAGCACACATAAGACTATGTGAGGTAACAAAGTATCCTTAGCTTGAAACAATTTAATCACAATAATCTTGGAAGTTATGCAATGCAATTGTATCATCAGATACCGTTTCTAATTTAACCCTTAGCTACCTTAGATGATTAAACATGCACTAATTAAGTACTATGTCTATTTATTACAATTTCAATCCATTTAAATAATTAATTGATTAGTTACCTAACAATTGTAATGCAAGAATAACCTAGTCATGGTTTTACTTAATCAAGCATCTTACCGAGGCCTATAACAACATAAACACAATCTTAACAATTTAAGAAGACGACATGAAATCAATATAACACAAATTAAATTCAAGCTAAATTGATTAAATTAACCATTCCAACAACATAAATATTCATTGATATGTTTATCATAACAACAAAAATTAAAGAGATAGGGAACAAGAATCAAATCCAGTTTTTCCGTGGCTTGACTAGCTTGCTCCGTTCTTCATTCTTTGTTGTCCTTGTCAATCGATGCTGCTATGAAGACTTCAATGTTTCTCCAAAATGGCTTATGAAAACCCCTTTCCAAGGGAAGAAATCGACAAGAGAGCAAGAGAATTTAGAATGGCAAAGAAGAGAGAAAGTGGAGAGAAGAGAGAAAAGATGTGAATGAATTGAGATGTGTTGAATGATTAGCCAAGGGGGGTTTATAGCTAAAGATGGATGCTAAAATTAGCTAAAAGATAGCATCCAAAGAGCATCCCTTGGCTGGCCACACATGTGGCAAGGTTGATGGTTTCAACTTTGCTAAATTTGGCTTGAGGCATATCTACAAAGCCACCAATTGTGGAGGGGTTTGAATGCAACTTGAACAAGTCTTCGAGGGCCTCTTTGCAACCTTAAATAATCAGATAATAAGCTGATTTGGGTAAGCTCTTGGGACAGTATTGGGCTGTCTATTTCTTAGGCGATTCGGTTCACTAGGTTCGGTTAACTGGACCACTTTTTCATAATTAATTAATAATAATTTATTAACCCAAATTAAATTAGATATAAATTAAAATTAATTATATTATGAATTAATAAATATAATTTTAGACTGTCTTAGGCTGAAATTTAGTTCGCCTCGATACTTCAAATTGCTTCTCGGTTTTGTGCTTCTAGTAGTATCTGTTGAGCCAGTTTTCGCCCTTTGTACAAATCTGTCGAAAATAACCAAAATTCATCAAAAATAATTATAAAATTAACTACAATTCAACATGTTCATATTTTAAGTGCACTTTAATTATTTTATAAAAATTAATTATTTTTCGACAAGAATTTTATCGAAACTGTATGATTTTGAGTTAAAAGGGTATGTAAAAATGCGTAAATTTTCGTGTTTCCACTCACCTACAGCAAACTCAAAGGCACCAAATCATAACATTAGTAGACATTCTTCTAAACTCATCCAAACATAAATCGTACCATTTTATTTCCAACCACAATAAGGCACACATAATCTACATTATGCCAAACAATTCCATACCAATACCCAAAATCTCAAATCATGAATATGGATGCATTCAAACATGCATTATTTCACCTAATATCACAAACATATCATTCCTTAAACATAGAATATTCCATATTCCAAATACTAATTCAAAAACTACCCATCACAATTAGCATTTATAGGACTATTACCAAACTCAATACAAAGCTCATTTGCACACTTATATACATCATCAAAATCACCAATATAAGCCAACTCACATGGCTATATATATACAATCCCAAATATAAACATTTACAAGTCAATTCAAATGGCCAAAATCATTATCAACTCATAACCAAAATGACTATAATCCTATACATGCCATATCCTCAAAACATAAGCTTAAAAGTACCAAATTGATAGCTTGATAGTGTGATGTAATCTCCGACGATCCCCAAATCCGAGCTAGCTTAGAAATCACTATAAAACACGGGAAAATATATAATGTAAGCTTTATAGCTTAGTAAGCTCATATGAAAATAAGAAATAAATATCACAATTCATTTACATTTCAAAATAAATAACATATCTTACATTTAAACATTAATCACCAAGTTAACATAGAATTTAACCATATAAATGATCGTAAGTTCTCAATTTTCTTTAACTCATTGTTCGAATAGTTTTTCGTACATACCTATCGTATACGTATCTATTCCTCATCAATTCACATCATCAATATACCCGTTGAACCATTTGGAATAGAAGTTGGATACTCAATAGTCTTGCACTCTAAATGCCATTATCATGGTCCAAAGCCAAATCAATGTATCTTGCACCTCGAAGCCAAATCAATATATCTCCTAATGACATGTCACTAGTATCCTAATCTATTCCTAAGGTTCAACTGGGATTTTCAATGTCGAATCATTGTCGAACGTGTTCGTAGAGTGGAATTCACAATTCATGTAATATCAAAGCATTTAAAACATAATTATATTAATGCTTATTACATAAGAACTTACCTCGAACGTAGAAACGACGACAGGGGTCAACTAATTTGAGACTTTGTTCTTGCCCCGATCTAAGTCCATATTTCACTTTTCTTTATCTATATAATATCAAATTCATCTTATTTAATTGTTTCCCTATTCAATTTAATCCAAAACACTCATTAAAGCACATTTACAATTTTACCCCTAATATTTCAACATTTTTACAATTTAGTCCCTAGGCTTGTAAAACAAATTCATTCAATTTCATCACAATGCAAGCCTAGTCGAATATTTATCATGCTTATAGCAGCCCAAAATTTTCATTTATTTCACATTTTAACCACTAAATTTACACATTTCACAATTTAGTCCCTAATTTGCATTTTCATTAAAAATCACTTAACAAAACTTGTATTTTTATCAACAAGCATTCATAATCTATAAAGAAACTTCAAAATAAATACTTAATCATCAATGGAAACGTTCAAAATCTTTAAATATTTTGCAAATTAATCCCTGGGCTAGCTAGACCTAGTTGCAATGATCTCAAAAACATAGAAATAATTAAAAACAGGACAAAAATAGACTTACAATTGAACAATGCAATGACCGAACGCTAAATAGCTTTGATGGCTTCTTCTTTCTTTGAATTTTCGGTAATGACAAGAGAAAATGAGAGCTTTTTCTTTTGTTTAACTTATTTTATCTTAATTATTAACTAATTTACTATATTAACCTTTTAATTAATATACAAAATCACTTAAACAATGTCTATAATTGTCCACTTACTAATATAATGGGATAATTGCAACATAAATCCATCAACTATTTAATTTCATAGCTAATAAACCCTTTTAGCTTATAAAACTCCAATTTTTCACTTTACGTGAATTAGTCCTTTTTATCGAATTAAGCATTCAAACGATAAAAATTTCTCAACGAAATTCTCACACAATCATTTTATCATGCAGTAAACATTAAAATAATAATAAAATAATTGTTTTGACTTTAGATTTGTGGTCTCAAAACCACTATTCTGATTTGACTAAAAACAGGTTGTAACAGGAAATCCTGTATCCATCGACTTTCATTTATCCAAATGGGATTTGACATTTATCAGGCATTATCGAATATTCAATAAATTTCACATACATGATAATTATAAAATTCACATATATAACATTTAATTCAAAGATATAAATGTTTACAGTTTAGTGACACAAACTTACCTCGATACTTATTTGTATACAAAATCTACTAATTCGAAACTTTTTGTTTTCCTCGATCCAACTCAATATTAAGTCTTTCAGGATCTATATAAATGAATTTAATACCAATTTAATCCATTTAATACTCAATTTAATTCAATTCACATCCTAAGCAAATTTACTATTTTGCTCGTATACTTTTCACAAATGACGATTTCGTCCCTATGCTCGGAAATTCGAAGTCAAGCAATTTAATCCTTATTCCAAGCCTAACCGAAATTTTTATATAACTTTTATAGCACATGTATTTTAAAAATTTAGAATTTTTCCATAACTTTTACATCTTTACAATTTAATCCCTAAATCATATTTTCATTAAAATTCACTTTGTAAAAGTTGTTTATCTATCAATAACCTTTCATTTTCTACCATGAATTTTAAAATTTCATCATATTCATCCATGGTAAAACTTTTATACTTTGATAACTTTTCAAATTAATCCCTAATATATATAGATTAAGCTATCCTGATCTCAAAAATATAAAAATTGCTAAAAACGGAACAAGAAAACATACCTAATTAAGCTTGATTAGTTTCATTTCTCTCTCCTAGGGTTTCCATGGAGTTTTGGGGGATGAAGATGATATAAAATGATTTTATTTCCATCTAATTATTTATCATCCATTCATTTTTCCACTTTCCAATTTAGTCATTACCTTTTCCTAATTTTCCATGGATGATTCATTAAAAATATCTTCTAACTTTTCTTTAATGGTCTAATAACCATATAAAGACCTCAAATTTTGAATTCCATAACTATTTGATACTTATAGCTACTAGAATTTAACTTTTGCATTTTATGCAATTTGGTCCTTTCCCTAATTAAACCCATAATCAGTAAAAAAATTTAACAAAATTTCCATATGATATTCCTATCGCAAAGCAGACCATGCAATAATATTAAAATAAAATTTCTTTCCGGCTCGAATTTGTGGTCCCGAAGCCACTGTTCTGATTTCACTGAAAATGAGCTGTTACAACTCTCCCCCTTAAGAACTTTTGTCCTCGAAAATCTTACCAGTAAAAAAATTTAGGTATTGCTTTCTCATGATATGTAACACCCCTATAACCCGTATCCGTTGCCAGGGTGGGTTATGAAGAGTTACTGATCCAAAATTTAATATTTAAAAAAAACATACACAATAAAAATAAAAAAATATATACATCGCCAAACTCAGTTAAAGATCAAAATTCAAACTTGTATCAACACTCAAAAGTAGCCATCCATATTCACATGGATTATATATAAGTACGTCTCAAAATATCATTCTCTTAAGTCTATTCCATACATGCCATACTAGCTCCAAATATAGCAGTACCCTAAAATGATAGATAGTGTGACGAGTAGCTGATGATTCCCTTTCCGAGCAGGTAATTGGAATCAACAATCTATAAACAGAGAACGTAACAAACGAAGTAAGCTTTCAAAGCTTAGTAAGTTTTAAGCATCACAAATAATTAAAAGTTATCGAAAATCAAAACATTCATTTAAATAGACTTATTCTCAATTTAAATTGCTTCATGGCCGAATACACATAAACATAAACATAGATTCTCAGCACATATTTTTCTTTTACTAAAGTTCATGCGATGCATTTAAATCAAATAATCTCATATAATAACAACATTTGACCGAATAGGTCATTGTTTTACTCGTAGATATAACAATCATTCACACTTAAGTATCATTCTTTGATACTAATAATTCACAAAATCATTGACTGAATGTACATGAGTACATAAAGAAATTTTAACATATAATTCATATACAAATATACCATGACCGATTAAATCATTCTCATATTCGCAAATATAACCATCAATCATATTTATATATATATTCTTCTTTGATGCTAATGATTCACTTCGAAATCAATTCACCAATGAGTAAGTAATATGTACCTGAACATATTAAATGTATAGTACTTACTCGACGATGGTTTACTACGAACATTCAATATCGTAATCTTACTTAACTTACTGGCATTAAGCTTGTCAGGTCTTAGGACTTGAAACTAATTACCAGCACAAGCCTGCGAGAATTTAAACCCGGTATAATACCAGCTCGAAGCTTGCAGGACTTTAGCCCGGACATATTTCCTGTAACACCCCGTACCCGAGACCGTTGCCGGAGTCAGACACGAGGGGTTCGCAGACTTAACTCACTTATTTGTACAGTCCATTTTAAATTTCCAGACGAGCTGGCTAACTGCGTCACTGTCACCTTAAAATCATATCTCGAGTTCCAAAACTCGAAAACCAGTTCTGTAAATTTTTCCTGAAAGTAGACTCATATATCCATCTAAAATTTTTTTCCAGGATTTTTGGTCAAGCCAATTAGTACAGTTTATTAGTTAAAGTCTCCCCTGTTTCAGGGTTCGACTACACTGACCTTCATGCATTACAACTTGGATATCTCCCTGTACAAAGATTCAATACTGATTCCGTTTGTTTCTATAGAAACTAGACTCAAAATGAATCTATACATATATAGCATGACTTCTAAATGTCTCTGGTTAATTTATAATGAATTTCAAAAGTCGGAATAGGGAATCCAGAAACCGTTCTGGCCCTGTTTCGCGAAAACCTAAATATCTCTTAGCATACTATTCATATGATCGTTTTGTTTCTTCCATGTGAAAGTAGATTTATCAAGGTTTGATTACAGAATTTATTCACTATTTAATTCCATTCCTACTATTTTTAGTGATTTTTCAAATCTACATCATTGCTGCTGTCCGCATCTGCCTTTAAGGTAGACTTTACCTATTTCATAGTTTCCATGATTCAACTAGCCCTTTAGCATATATGGCCCAAATATAATCATGATGAACCATTCTAATGGCTAATCGTTGCCAAACATTTCCATGCCTCTTAATGAACATATACATTCAAGATGATTATAACATTATGCTCAAAATATATATAAGCCATTTTCGCATGGCTATCCAAATATATACAACACCAAAGTACTTGACTAATAACAAAAGGGGTGTCCTATACATGCCATTTCAAAGTTCAACCAAAAGTGTACCAAAAGGGCTTTGATAGTGTGGGCGACTTCGACTTCAAAAATCCCGAGTCCGATAGCTGAAGAACCAAAATCTATAAAACAGAGATTTATAGAAGCGGAGTAAGCATTTAATGCTTAGTAAGTTTTGAGCCATAAAATTTGACACAACTAAATGTAGCATTCATATGGCTAAATGGATAATTTGACATGCACAAATTCTCAATATCATACTTACTTCACATTACCAACCCTTATATTCATACACAAAAGATCAACATAGCCAAAGGCCGGTAGCTCATTTATCAACTGAGCGAATACTTATTTGTAAGGGATCAACTAATTCAAAGCACATACGAAACATACCTCATCGCTGGGATTTTACGAGCGTATTAATTGAAATTATTACAGCAGATCGCTCATTCCCAAATCACGTACCTTCGAAATTTAACCGGATATAATTACTCGCTCAAATGCCTTCGGGACATAGCCCGGTTAGAGTAACTTGCACAATTGCCTTCGGGACTTAGCCCGGATTTAGTAACTCGCACAAATGCCTTCGGGACTTAGCCCGAATTTAGTAACTCACGCAGATGCCTTTGGGACTTGCCCGGTTATAATCGCTAGCACAAATGCCTTCGGGACTTAGCCCGGATATCATTCGAATAACCATGCACATATATCAATAAGCATGACACATCCATATTTCATTTTCATTACCAAAGCTCAAACACAAAACACTTATCACACTTACAAATTTCGGCTCAATAGCCACATACAAATAGCATGATTTTGATTTACTCAAGACATAATCTAATCGAATCACAATCTAAGCTCCATTACTCGAAAACTTACCTCGGATGTTGTCGAACGATTTCGGCGGCTATTCGATCACTTTTTCCTTTCCCTTATCCAACTTTGGTCCTCTAAGCTCTTGAGCTAATTCAAACAAATTTAACTTAGTAAAGTCTCATTATGCTAGCTTATGGCCGAACATGACAATGAATTTGATGGGTCATATGGCCACCTTAGCTCAAATACAAAAGGTCATACGCATTTTTAATCACATTAAGCAATTTAATACAATTCATTCGAACATCAAAAGAGAAGCTCAAGGTACTTAGCCATATATACATTAGACATTAGAGTCACATATGTACGAAATCACGAATCGAATTCAACATATTAGCTAATATTTCCCCTTAGCCGAATTTCTAAGTCAAGGTAAAGCCATCAATATGCTTACCTATGGCCGAACATACACATCAACTTATGTACTCATTCATGTGGCCGAACATACATGTCTATGCTGAGGCCGATTGCAACACTTAATACATTCTACAAGTATGGTCACTTGTATTGACTAAACCCCATTTTGTTTCAAGTTCAAAACTTGGCTAATACACATATATACACTATTAAAGCATCCTCTCCCTTTCCATCAATTCAACACATGCATTACTCATTAATATACAAAATTATATTCGGCCTTAATCATTTGAGCATCGAAAAGAGGAACACAAGGCACTTAGCCCATATTTATACATTAGACATTAAAGTCACATATGTACGGAATCATGAATCAAACTCAACATTTTAGCTAATTTTTCCCCCTTGGCCGAATATGCATGTCTATTTTGGGGCCGATTTCAACACTTAATACATTCTACAAGTATGGTCACTTGTATTGACTAAACACCCTTTTGTTTCAAGTTCAAAACTTGGCTAATACACACATATACACACTAGTAAAGCATCCTCTCCCTTTCCATCAATTTAACACATGCATTGCTTATTAACATGCAAAAGTTATATTCGGCCTTAGCACACAACTTGCTAGCCGATTCTTCTCCATTTAGCAACCAATGCACATATGTGCTCACTCAAAAATGCTAAAAGGAGGTTCAAGAATCATCAAGCCACCATCACATGCATCATTAACAAGCTTCATATTTAGCATGCAATGGCATTAACACAAACTCCACCTAGGCCGAATCTTAACTCATCCTCATGCCTCATCACCACAACATCAAACATCAACCAAGAATGATGCATCCATGGCCGAGTGTCATTTCCATCACATAGCAAGATTTAGACCATGGGCTAGGTAGAACTCAAGCTAACAACTAAAACATGCATGCATCTCATGGAACATCATCAAACATACCTTAGCCTAGCTACATGCATGGCCGAACCTCTTCAACCTTTCTTCTTCCTTCCTCCTTAAAATTTTTGGCCAAGGATGAACCAAAGGATGAGCATTTTTTTTCTTTGTTTTTTTCTTTCTAGTTTCGGCTAAATGAAGATGAGAAAGGATGAACAAAAATTTTCTCCTTTCTTTTCTTTAGCTCACGGCAAGGGGGGGGAACAACTACACACATTTTTTTTTGTATTCATCATACTCCTTTTCATTATTTTATGCCCATGCCCCTTATTTTATTTTTTCCTACATACCTCACTAGGCCAACATGTTCCCAACATGTTTCCACCCATAGCATGGCCAACCACTAGCTCAAATTTTGGGTAATTTGACATGCAAACCCATCATTTTCACAACATGCATTAATAGACCATTTTAAATTAGCCTATCATATTTTCACCATGTCTCATATCAATCCCTATTTAATAATTTCTCATGCAATTGGCAAAATTGGAGAATGAAACTTCCATATACTCATGTACACACATAATAAGCATAGAATATGGAAATCAATTATTTTTATGACTCGGTTTTGTGGTCCCGAAACCACTTCCCGACTAGGGTCAATTTTGGGCTGTCACAACTCTCCCCCACTTAAGAAATTTTCGTCCCCGAAAATCTTACCAGTAAATAGGTTTGGGTATCGTTCTTTCATCGAGCTCTCGGTTTCCCAAGTAGCTTCCTGATCCCGTGTTTGAGCCATAACACCTTCACTAACGAACACTTTTGTTTCGCAACTCCTTCACTTCACGAGCTAGGATATGCATCGGCTCTTCTTCATAACTCATATCGGCTTGAATTTCAACCTCTGATGGGCTAATTATATGCGATGGATCAGATCGATAGCGTCGAAGCATCGAAACATGAAAGACGTCGTGAATCTTTTCAAGATCATGGGGCAAAATCAATCTATACGCAACCGGACCAACTCGTTCGGAGATTTCGTACGGCCCAATGAATCTCGGGCTCAACTTGCCCTTACGGCCAAACCTGAGTACCTTTTTCCAAGGCGAAACTTTAAGGAACACTTTATCTCCCACCTGATATTCAATGTCCTTTCGTTTCAAATCCGCATACGATTTTTACGATCTGTGGCTGCTTTCAGACTTTCACGGATTACCTTTACTTTCTGTTCGCATCCTTAATCAAATCAACTCCGAAAATTTTACTTTCACCGAGCTCGGTCCAAAACAATGGTGTACGGCATTTACGACCGTACAAAGCCTCGTAAGGTGCCATCTTAATACTTGATTGAAAACTATTATTGTAAGCGAATTCAATCAAAGGTAAATACCGTTCCCATGAACTACTGAACTCGAGGATGCAACATCTCAACATATCCTCAAGTATCTGAATTATCCGCTCAGATTGACCATCGGTTTGGGGTGAAAAGCAGTGCTAAAATGCAGCTTGGTACCCAAAGCTTCTTGCAATTTCCTCCAAAATCGCGAGGTGAATCTCGGATCTCTATCCGACACGATAGAAATAGGTACCCCGTGTAATCTCACAATCTGAGAAACGTACAATTCAACTAGTCTATCCAATGAAAAATCCATACACACGGGATAAAGTAGCCGACTTAGACAGTCTATCGACAACAACCCAAATCGCATCCTTCTTACTTGTTGACAATGGCAGTCCGGACACAAAGTCATTGTGACTCGATCCATTTCCACTCGGGTATCATGATCGGCTGAAGTAATCCTGAAGGCACTTGATGTTCCGCTTTCACTTTTGACATATTAAACATCTCGAAACAAGGTCGGAGATGTCTCGTTTCATACCATGCCACCAAAACCAACATTTCAAATCATTGTACATTTTCGTACTCCCCGGAGTGACTTGACATTCGGCTACAATGGGCTTCATTCAGAATCATCGAAATGAGTTCCGAACTCCTTGGAACACACAAACGACTTCTGAACCTCAAACAATCATCATCATCAATTTGAAACTCCGATTCCTTGTTCGGAGCACACTCAGCCCGTTTTGCAACCAATTCATCATCAACTTTCTGGGCTTCACGAATTTGATGAATCAATAATGGTTTGGCTTTTAATTCAGCTATTAACACATTGTCGGGTAGAACAGACAAGTGCACATTCATCGCTCGTAAAGCAAACAATGATTTCGGCTTAAGGCGTCCGCAACCATATTAGCCTTTCCCGGGTGGTAATCAATGACAAGCTCGTAATCTTTCAACAACTCAAGCCAACGTCTTTGTCGCAGTTTAAGTCTCTTTGAGTCATCAAATTTTTGAGACTTTTGTGATCCAAAATACATGGCACTTCTCACCAAATAAGTAATGTCGCCATATTTTTAAAGCAAATACGATGGCAGCTAGTTCAAGATCATGGGTCGGATAATTTTTCTCATGTGGCTTTAATTGTCTCGACGCATAGGCCACCACTCGACCTTCTTGTATCAATATGCAACCCAACCCAAGTAGGGATGCGTCACTATAAATGACAAACTCTTTGCCTGATTCGGGTTGCACTAAAATTGGAGCTTCAGTCAAATAAGTTTTTAGTTGATCAAACTTTTCTGACGTTTCTCCGTCCATTCGAACTTAACATCCTTTTGAAGTAGCTTCGTCATTGGTGTGGCTATCATCGAGAAACCTTTGACAAATCGTCGGTAATAACCGGCGAGTTCCAGGAAGCTCCGAACTTCGGTAATATTTCTTGGAGGCTTCCAGTTAAGTATGGCTGAAATTTTGCTCGGGTCAGCTCGAATACCCGATGCGGATACCACATGACCCAAGAAGCTAACCTCTCTTAACCAGAACTCACACTTACTGAACTTAGCATATAACTGCTTATCCCGCAAAATTTGCAACACTAGCCTCAGATGCTCAGCATGTTCGGTCTCATCTCTTGAATAGACCAAGATGTCATCAATGAACACAACTACGAACCAATCCAAATATGGTCTGAAGATCCGATTCATCAAATCCATAAATACCGCAGGGGCATTTGTGAGCCCAAACGGCATCACTAAGAACTCGTAGTGACCATATCCCGTTCTGAAAGCAGTTTTGGGTATGTCCGAATCTCGAATTCGCAACTGATAATAGCCCGATCTCAAATCTATTTTTGAGAACATTGAGGCTCCCTTCAGTTGGTCGAACAAATCATCGATACGCGGTAACGGATATTTGTTCTTTATCGTCACTTTATTCAGTTGACGATAGTCAATGCACAACCTCATGGTTCCGTCCTTCTTTTTCACGAACAATACTGGTGCACCCCAAGGTGAGAAACTTGGTCGAGCAAAACCTCTATCCGTCAATTCTTGCAACTGAGCTTTCAACTCTTTTAACTCGGTTGGTGCCATACGATACGGAGCTATCGAAATCGGCGTAGTCCCAGGTACAAGCTCAATACCAAACTCTACCTCCCGAACAGGTGGTAAACCCGGTAATCCTTCAGGAAAAACATCCGGGTATTCACAAACCACCGGCACAGATTCGGGTTTCTTGTCTAATTTTTGTCATCCAGTACATACGCAAGGTATGCTTCGCACCCTTTTCTTACATATTTCTGGGCCAACATTGCTGATATTACAGCTGGCATCCCCTCCAAGTCCGTAGACTCAACTCGGATTACTTCGTTATTTGCGCACCTCAAATCAATAGTCTTGCTTTTGCAATTCACAACCGCATCGTGCACGGTCAACCAATCCAAACCAAGAATAACATCAAATTCATCAAACGGCAAAAGCATCAAGTCCGCCGGGAAACAGGAACCTCGAATTACTAGGGGACATTCCTTACACACTTTGTCGACAAGCACGTAACGACCCAAGGGTTTGACACCCGAATTACGAACTCAGTAGACTCAATAGGTAAAGTCTTACTGGATGCTAAGGTTTCACATATGTAAGAATGAGTAGAACCGGGGTCAATCAAAGCAATTACATTAGTATCCAAGAGAGTAAAAGTACCAGTAATAACATCAGGCGAAGAAGCATCCTCGCGGGCACGTATAGCATAAGCTCTAGCAGGCGCACGAGCCTCGGATCTGGTCGTAGCATCTCTAGATCCTCTCTGACCACCACCAGCATTGCCCGTATTTCCAGATGGTCTACCTCGAGCAGTGGTAGCACCCGGTTTCCCACTCTAATTTACATTCTGTTCAGACAACCTCGGGCAATCTTTAATGAAGTGGTCAACTGATCCGCACTTGTAACAGGAGCGGTCAGGGAATCTACAACTCCCCGAATGCCATTTACCGCAATATCGACATTTCGTTCTATCTCGACGTTCATTCCCAACACTGGCGACCAAAGTGCCTCGTGTACCCACAGGGGGTCGATCACGATCTCGTCTAAAAAGGCCCGAAGTGCCTCTAAACTGGCCCGCATCATCTCGAAATTTCTTCGATGCCTGTTGAAGAGACTTTCCCGAAGATCTTTTACGAAACTCTCCAGTTCCCACATCAACTTTTTGTTTTTCTTTTCTAAGCTCTTCGGCTTTACAAGCTCGCTCGACCAGTACTACGAACTCTCGTATTTCAAGAACGCCAACGAACATTTTTATATCTTCATTCAGCCCATCCTCGAAGCGTTTACACATGATAGCCTCGGACGAAACACATTCCCGAGCGTATCTACTAAGTCTAACAAATTTTCGCTCGTAATCAGTAACTGACATGGAACCTTGCTTAAGCTCAAGAAATTCCTTCCGTTTTTGATCAACAAATCTCTGACTGATATACTTTTTCCGAAACTCAGTTTGGAAAAACTCCCAAGTTACTTGCTCTCGGGGCACAACAGAAGTCAGGGTACTCCACCAATAATAGGCAGAATCACGTAGCAAGGAGATAGTACACTTTAGGCATTCATCGGGTGTACAAGATAGCTCATCGAGTACCCGGATAGTGTTGTCCAACCAAAATTCAGCTTGCTCGGCATCGTCGCTATCCGTAGCTTTAAATTCAGTAGCCCCATGTTTTCGGATTCTATCAACTGGGGGCTTATTTGACCTTATTTGGTCAGTTACCGGAGGTATTGTAGGTGCGGGGGTGGTATTAGTTGGGAATGGAGGTTGTGGGACAGCCGTATTAGTTCGAATGTATTGGTTGAACCAATCATTCATCACGCTATAGAAAGCTTGTCTAGCTTCATCATTCGGGTTACTAGCATTAGGTTGAGAGTCCGCCGGTGCTGTCCCTTGTGCGGGAGCAGGCGCTACACTCTCAAGATCATCAGCTACCTCTCGGTTGGGATCGGGATCCATTACTATAAATAAACACATTTACAATTGTCAGAAATCACCACACTATCAAGTAATCACATAAAATGGCATGTATAGCTAGACCCAACGCATTACGGTAGTCCTAGAATCGACTAAACCGTAGCTCTGATACCAATCAAATGTAACACCCCAACCCGAGACCGTCACCGGAGTCGAACACGAGGTGTTAACAGACTTTTAAAAAATTTTCCAGACACTGCCAATCTGCGTAATAGTCGCTTTAAAAATCATATCTTGAGTTTCACAACTCGAAAATCAGTTTCGTGATTTTTCCCTGAAACTAGACTCATATGCCCATCTACATATTTTTTCTAGAATTTTTGGTCGGGCCAATTAGTACAGTTTATTAGTCAAAGTCTCCCATGTTACAGGGATCGACTACCCTGACCTTTGCGTATTACGACTTGGATATCTCCTTGTACAGGGCTCCAATGCTGATGCCGTTTGTTTCTATAGAAACTAGACTCAGATAGGAATCTATACATATATGGTATGACTCCTAATTATCTCTGGTTAATTTATAATGAATTTCCAAAGTCGGAACAGGGAATCCAGAAACCGTTCTGGCCCTGTCTCACGAGAACCTGAATATCTCTTAACATACTGTCCGTATGATTGTTTCGTTACTTTCCTATGAAAGTAGATTCATCAAGGTTTGTTTACATAATTTATTCACTATTTAATTCCATTCCTACTATTTTTAGTGATTTTCCAAATCTACATCACTACTGCTGTCAGCATCTGCCTTTAAGGTAGACTTTACCTATTTCATGGTTTCCATGATTCAACTAGCCCTTTCTGCATAAATAGCACAATTTATGAAAGTGATTAACCATCCCCGTGGCCAATCCTTGTCAAGCATATCCACACCAAATGATTATAACATTATACTCAAACACATATAAGCCATTTTCGCATGGCTATCCAAAATTTATACAAGTCCAAAGGGTCCACGACCCACAACAAACGGGTAGTCCTATACATGCCATTTCGAAGTTCAACCAAAATTGTACCAAAAGGAGGGCTTTGATAGTGTGGGCGACTTTGACCTCAAGATCCCGAGTCCGATAGCTGGAGAACCAAATCTATAAAACAGAGGAGCAATGAAACGGAGTAAGCAATTTATGCTTAGTAAGTTTTGAGCAAGGAATTCCAGCACAACAAAAGTATAGCATTCATATAGCTAAACGGATAATTCCATATGCACAAATTTACGATATCGTACTTGCTTCACATTATCAACTCTTATGTACATACACAAAAGATCAACTCAGCCAAAGGCCGGTAGCTCGTTTATCAACTGAGCGAATACTTATTTGTAAGGGCTCAACTAAATTCAAGCACATACGAAACATACCTCAATGTTGGGGTGTTTCGAGAGTATTAACTGGAATTTTACAGAAAGTTCATTCATTCCCAAATCACGTACCTTCGGAATTTAACCGGATATAGCTCCTCGTTCAAATGCCTTCGGGACATAGCCCGGTTATAGTAACTCGCACAAAAGCCTTCGGGACTTAACCCGGATTTAATAACTCGCACAAATGCCTTCGGGACTTAACCCGGATTTAGTAACTCGCACAAATGCCTTCGGGCTTAGCCCGGAATTAGTATCTCGCACAAATGCCTTCGGATCTTAGTCCGAAAATTGTCACTTAGCACAAGCCTTCGGGACTTAGCCCGGACAGCATTCAAATAATCATGCACATTTAACAATAAATCATGGCCCATTCGTATTTCATTTTCGTTAGCAAAACTCAAACACAAGACATTTATCATTCTTGCAAATTCGGCTCAATAGCCACACAAAGAGCATGATTTTAATTTGCTCAAAACATGATCTAATCACATCATAATTTAAGCTCTTTTACTCAAGAACTTACCTCGGGTGTTGTCGAACGATTCCGATAGCTATTCGACCACTTTTTCCTTCCCTTTATCGGATTTAGTTACCCTTTGCTCTTGAGCTTAATTAAACAAATAAATTGATTTAATCATTTGAGCATCGAAAAGAGGAACACAAGGCACTTAGCCCATATTTATACATTAGACATTGAAGTCACATATGTACGGAATCATGAATCAAACTCAACATTTTAGCTAATTTTTCCCCCTTGGCCGAATATGCATGTCTATTTTGGGGCCGATTTCAACACTTAATACATTCTACAAGTATGGTCACTTGTATTGACTAAACACCCTTTTGTTTCAAGTTCAAAACTTGGCTAATACACACATATACACACTAGTAAAGCATCCTCTCCCTTTCCATCAATTTAACACATGCATTGCTTATTAACATGCAAAAGTTATATTCGGCCTTAGCACACAACTTGCTAGCCGATTCTTCTCCATTTAGCAACCAATGCACATATGTGCTCACTCAAAAATGCTAAAAAGGAGGTTCAAGAATCATCAAGCCACCATCACATGCATCATTAACAAGCTTCATATTTAGCATGCAATGGCATTAACACAAACTCCACCTAGGCCGAATCTTAACTCATCCTCATGCCTCATCACCACAACATCAAACATCAACCAAGAATGATGCATCCATGGCCGAGTGTCATTTCCATCACATAGCAAGATTTAGACCATGGGCTAGGTAGAACTCAAGCTAACAACTAAAACATGCATGCATCTCATGGAACATCATCAAACATACCTTAGCCTAGCTACATGCATGGCCGAACCTCTTCAACCTTTCTTCTTCCTTCCTCCTTAAAATTTTTGGCCAATGATGAACCAAAGGATGAGCATTTTTTTTCTTTATTTTTTCTTTCTAGTTTCGGCTAAATGAAGATGAGAAAGGATGAACAAAAATTTTCTCCTTTCTTTTCTTTAGCTCACGGCAAAGGGGGGGAAACAACTACACACATTTTTTTTTGTATTCATCATACTCCTTTTCATTATTTCTTGCCCATGCCCCTTATTTTATTTTTTTCCTACATACCTCACTAGGCCAACATGTTCCCAACATGTTTCCACCCATAGCATGGCCAACCACTAGCTCAAATTTTGGGTAATTTGACATGCAAACCCATCATTTTCACAACATGCATTAATAGACCATTTTAAATTAGCCTATCATATTTTCACCATGTCTCATATCAATCCCTATTTAATAATTTCTCATGCAATTGGCAAAATTGGAGAATGAAACTTCCACATACTCATGTACACACATAATAAGCATAGAATATGGAAATCAATTATTTTTATGACTCGGTTTTGTGGTCCCGAAACCACTTCCCGACTAGGGTCAATTTTGGGCTGTCACACTGTATCATTTGAATTGTGTTAGGTTTCAGCTCAAAATTATTTGTAGCAATAGCAGGTCTAACTATACTTGACTCAGTTCCTGTTAAAGGAGGTTTAGCATAATCATACATAGTACGCGGAGCAGGATTCTAATTAACAGCAATCACAAGACGTAGCGGATTTTCTTGGTTTTCAGCCATCTCCTCGATTGTGGTTGAAGTATCGTCCTCTTGCTCGTTCTCTGTGTATCTTAGGCTTCACCTTATTTCTTTTGAGTTTCTGTGAGCTGTGCGAACGATTTCTTCATCAAAAAGTAGTGGTCCTGACGGGTTTCTTCTAGTCATAAACTATAAAAACCTGCCAAGAGAAAGAAAAAGTAAATTAATAAATAAAAAAAATTATTTTGCAAGAAAAATAAATGGCTAAAGTAATAAAAATTGAGTGTTCCTAATATCTTAATTCCCCGGCAACAGTGCCAAAAACTTGACCGCGATATTCGTGACAGGTAAGTTTTAAATATTTATAATTAATCGTTCTTGAAACCAACTATTATCGCAATGTAGGCAAGTGTACCTATCGAATAGTAGTATAGTTTTGTTTTAACTAACTAATTAACTAATCTAAGGATTCACAGATAATGGAATTGGAGGATTACTTTTGGAAAACAATTGAATTAAGACAATACCTAAGGAAAAATCCACCTAGACTATACTTGTTATTCTGGCTCTGAATCGGATGATTTATTCATTTAACTTGCCCCGTAGAGATCCCTAAGTTATGTTATTATCCCTATTCAAGAATAATAATGTCTAATCCCTAGATTGAATAATTGAGACTTTTCTCTAATTAACACTCTAGGGTTGCATTAACTCGATCTATGGATCCCCTTATTAGGTTTCACCCTAATCCGGCAAAATCTTGTCACCCTATGTCTAGGCACGCAAACAACTCCGCTTAATTATGACAAATGTTCTCTTAGACAGGGTTTATTCCTCCTCTGAATAAGAGCTTATCTTGAATCAGTATCCTGGGATATCAAAACAAGAATTAAGAACACATAATTAAGAACAAGCTAAATATTTATCATGCAATTCAGAAAATAATAACAAGATTCGTCTTAGGTTTCGTTCCCCTTAGGTTTTTAGGGGATTTAGTTCAAAACTAAAAAGGAAAACATCTCAGAAGAATAACAAAAACAAAACATAAAGAAAACCCAAAACTCCTGAAGGGAAATTAAGGGGAGATCTTCAGTCTTGATGGTGACTCCGGCTTCTGAGATGGATCAATCGGCTTCCTTCGAGTAATTCCTTTCTTCCTCTCCATGCCCTCATTTTTCTCTTCCTTTAAGGCGTATTTATAGGCTTTAGAATGCCTAAAACCCCTCAAAATTAGCCTTTTTTAAATTGGACTCAACTTGGGCTCGGCAGGGACACGCCCGTGTGAATCGCGCTTCGAATCTGCCAAATTGACACGGCCGTGTGGTCTGCCCGTGTAAGGAAGTCTAGGCCGTGTTGATTTCATACTTTGGCCTATTTTCTCCGTTTTTGGCCCGTTTCTCGTTCCTTTCTCTCTCGGTTGCTCTCCTAAGTATAAAACATGAAATTAAAGCATTAGGAGCAATGAATTCACCAATTCTAAGGGAAAATCATTCATAGAATGTGTTAAGTGATAAACCGTAAATTATACATATTTTTACCCCATGTTTAATGCATTTTATGGATGATTTCTCATTAGAATTATTGAATCCGATGCTCCTAATGCTTTAATTTCATATTTTGTACTTAGGAGAGCATAGGAGAGCGAAAGGAATGAGAAACGGGCCAAAAACGGAAAAAATGGGCCAAGGTACGAAATCAACATGGCTTGGACCTCCTCACACGGGCAGGCCACACGGCCGTGTCGATTTGGCAGGCTTGAACACGACCTGAAGTAATCAAACACGGGCGTGTCCTTGCCAAGCCTAAGTTGAGTCCAATTCGGAAAAGGCCAATTTTGAGGGTTTTTAGGCATTCCAAAGCCTATAAATACGCACTATAGGAGGAGAAAAGGGGAGACAGAGAAGAGGGGTAAGGAATTACCCTAAGGAAGCCGATTGATCCATCTCAGAAGCCGGATTCATCATCAAGACTGAAGATATCTCCTCAATTTCCCTTCAGGAGTTTTGGGTTTTCTTTATGTTTTGTATTCTTTATTCTTCTGAGATGTTTTCTTATTTAGTTATGAACTAAATCTCCTAAATACCTAAGGGGAATGAAACCTAAGACGAATCTTGTTATTATTTTCTGAATCGTATGATAAATATTTAACTTGTTCTTAATTATGTGTTCTTAATTCTTGTTTTGATATCCCAAGATACTAATTCAAGACACACTGTTATTCAAAGGAGGAATAGACCCTATCTAAGAGTACATTTGCCATAATTAAGCGGAGTTGATTGCGCGCCTAAAAATAGGGTGACAAGATTTTGCCGGATAAAGGTGAAACCTAATAAGGGGATCCACAGATCGAGTTAATGCAACCCTAGAGTGTTAATTAGAGAAAAGTCTCGGTTATTCAATCTAGGGATTAAACGTTATTAGTCTTGAATAGGGATAATAACATAACTTAGGGATCTCTACGGAACAAGTTAAATGAATAAATTGTCTCAAGTCAATCAATTTTCCCAAAAGCAATTCCCCAATTCTTTTCTCTGTACGTTCTTAGTTTAAATAATTAGTTATTTAAAACAAACCCCTTTTATTCTTAGGCTAGATAATAAAAAGATAGTTATTACTAGTACTTTTGGTTCCCTTGGGTACGATATCCCGGTCTTGCCGTTACTATACTATTGTTCGATAGGTGCACTTGCCTTTTCGTCGTGATAATAGTTAGTCTAGGTCTGATCTTCATTATAAATATTTATTACTTGTTATGAATCATGCGATCAAGTTTTTGGCGCTATTGCTGGGGACTTGAAATATTAGGAACGCTAAATTTTTATTACTTTAGCCATTTATTTTTCTTGCAATTTAATTTAATTTTATTATTATTATTTATTAATTTACTTTTTCTTTCTCTTGACAGGTTTTTATAGTTTAAGACTAGAAGAAACCCGTCAAGACCCTTACTTTTTGACGAAGAAATCAATCGAACAGTTCGTAGAAATCAAAGAGAAATAAGGCGTAGTTTACGATACACAGAAAACGAACAAGAAGACAATACTCAACCTCCAACCGACGAGATGGCTGAAAACCAAGACAATCAGCTACCTCTTGCAATTACCCCTAATCAAAATCCTGCTCCACGTATTATGTATAACTATGCTAAACCCTCTTTAACAGGAACTGAATCAAGTATAGTTAGACCTGCTATTGCTGCGAATAATTTTGAATTAAAACCTAACACTATTCAGATGATACAACAGTTTGTTTAGTTTGATAGTTTGCAGGATGAAGATCGTAACACTCACTTAGCAAATTTCCTGAAATTTTGCGATACATTCAAAATCAATGGCGTTTCTGATGATGCCATCCGTCTTCGGTTATTTCCCTTCTCACTGAGAAACAAAGCTAAACAATGGTTAAAATCATTACCACGAGGGTCTATCACTACTTGGGAGCAAATAACCGAAAAATTTTTACTAAAATATTTTTCACCGACTAAAACAGCTAAATTACGCAATGATATGTCTTCTTTTGTGCAGATGGACTTAGAAACACTTTACGATGCATGGGAGAGATACAAGGATTTATTGAGAAGGTGCCCTCACCATGGGTTACCTCTATGGCTTCAAGTTCAAATGTTCTACAATGTTGTGAATCCCTCGACAAGAGAAATGATTGACACAGTTGCTGGCGGAACCATCAACAATAAAACACTGGAAGATTCCTACGAATTCATAGAGGAGATGTCACTGAACAACTATCAGTGGCAAGTCATGAGGACTAAGCCAACAAAAACAGCCGGCGTTTATAACATCGATTCAGTCACCATGCTCTCTAATCAGTAGAACTTCTCAATAAAAAGATTGATAGTTTTCTTGGTTCTATGCAGGTATATCCAGTAATGAGGTGTCATTCAAGCGGAGGAGGTGTGCATACAGAATATCAATCCTTCAATCCTACAACTGAAGAAGAACAAGTCAACTATATGGGTAACAATAACTTTCGATCTCAAAATAACCTATACAGTAATACCTATAATGCAGGTAGGAGGAACCAGCCAAATTTTTCTTGGGAGGTCAAGGGAATCAAAAGCCACAAAATCCTCAGGGTTTTCAACAGCCACCTTATCAATAAGAGAAGAAGCAGAACCTTGAAGAGATGCTTTCAAAATTCATCTCGGTGTCAGAAACTCATTTCCAAAATACCGAGACAGCACTTAAGAATCAACAAGCATTAATCCAAGGACTCAAAACTCAGATAGGTCAGCTATCCAAACTAATCTTCGAGCGACCACAAGGTAGCTTACCAAGTAATACAGAACCTAATCCGAGGGAACACCTCAATGTAATTAGTGCCCAAGATAAGGAAGGATTCATTGCACCTGAGCCAGAATTACAGCAAGACAACGTGATGAACAAAGGTCGAGAAGAGGTAAACGATTATGATCCTAAATAAGTAAGTACGAATTATGAACCTCGTGTGCCATATCCTAAAGCGATGATGAATGACAGAACAGAAGAAAAATTTGGTAAGTTTGTCAAACTCTTAAAGAAATTACATATTAACTTACCCTTTGTTGAAGTTCTTTCGCAGATGCCCAACTCAACAAAATTCTTAAAGGAACTTCTAGCTAATAAAAGAAAATTAGACGCTACATCACATGTGGAACTCAATGCAGTCTGCTCAGCTATTCTGAAGAATAAGCTACCTAACAAATTGAAAGATCCAGGGAGTTTTACAATTCCTTGCTTAATTGGTAGTTTATCTGTGAATAATGCTTTAGCTGATCTAGGGGCAAGTATAAATGTTATGCCTTATAAAATGTTTAAACGACTAGGTCTCGGTAAACCCAAACAGACTAGGATGAGCATTCAATTGGCTGACAAAACAGTTATATTTCCTAAGGGTATTATTGAAGATGTTCTCGTTAAAATTGACAAATTTATTTACCCAGTAGACTTTGTCGTCTTAGACATGGATGAGGATAACGAGATACCTTTAATTTTAGGACGATCCTTTTTAGCAACTACCAGAACCATTATTAATGTAGGCACAAGAGAGCTAACACTTCGTGCAGGTGACGATGCAGTAACACTTCAAGCACGAGATTCAGTCAAAACCGCTAACACTCAAGATAATGCTATAAAACCTGTCAATGATAAAACTAATATTCTATCATCCTTGTAGGAACCTCCTCGAACCAAGACACCAGAGACAGTGCACTACTATCATGTAGAGAACAAAGACACCCATGAGGAACGAAGGCTTCGGATAGAGGAGCTAGACGAATAGAGAGTACATAAACCAAGAACACACGATAAATCAAAGTTACACCAGAATGAGTTCGATACCTCTCAAAATCAACTTAAGGTTGGCGATAAAGTCTGACTAGAAGCCGTGGATCCTCACATTGTCACTACAACACCGAATAAGGAAATCCCTCTTACAGTACTCAGTATTTTTCAATTCGGTACGGTGGAGGTGAGCCATCCCAAGTTCGACACTTTTAAGGTAAACAACACCCGATTAAAACCTTATTTTGATAAGATTGATAGCAGGAATGAGGAGTATGAACTCCTCGAACCACCCTGACCCTTCACTAGAGAGGTAAGTCGAGCTTAGACTATAAATAAGCGCTTCTCGGGAGGCAACCCGAGCACTAACATATTTTGATTTCTTTATTTTTTTATTTTTTATTTTTTATTTCTAATACTTTAAATCATTAACTTTATCATTGAATAACAAAGTTTTTTAGCACACACGGCCAGGCACACGGGCGTGCCTAAAGCCGTGTCCAAACAAGGGAAGAGACACAACCGTGCGATACGGCCGTGTGGAAACAGAACATGATTTCCCCAAAACATGGGAAACGATAAATCCCCACAGCCGTGCGACATGGCCGTGGGTGAACTTGATAGGTGAACACGGGCGTGGGAATAGAAAAACACGGTCGTGCCACTTGAAAAATTAGAATAATTATCTTATTTTATTTTTCTTTTATTAAGTTTTTTAAGATTCATATGTTTTTCTTTAAAAAAAACGGCTTGCCTTTAAAGTCCAGCTTGCCATCCAAAGTATCTCCAATACTCGATCTCGCCAATCCAAGGATATCATCCGTTCTTAATACAGGAAGTTTCACTCCCCCTATCTTATTTTTATACTCTAATATCTATCTTTTTACATTTAGGGCAATGTATATCTTGTGTGTGGGGGGTTATTCATGTCACTATCAGAAAAATCCCTGAATAATCTCCTTGTTCTCATAAAAAACTATCATTTCATATTTAGAATAAATTTTAATTGATTTATGATTTTGATTGATATATCTTGAACTAAAACATAGGGATTTATGCATTGATTGTTTAAACTTTAAGACATTAGAGAATCAAGCATGATAAGTTGATTTTTAAGAATTTAAAATCTTATGCTGTTTCCTCAAAGTTTAGGTATTCCTTTGAATCGGAATTCACAGGTTTTTATCATCAAAAAGCCATAATTTTTTGTGAGATTTTTAGCCTTTTGAGCATCTATTAATTCTTTTCATGCTCACTTTTATTATTGCTTTGAGTGCGTCAGTATTGAACTGTTATTCTAGAACTTGCTTGATTATGCATGTCGAGACCACACCATTTGATTTGATATATCAAAATAATTGAGGCACTTAGGATTAACCCACTCATGCCATTAAAAGCCTACCTTCACGATTAACCCCTAGTAAACCCCCTTAAGCCTAATAAGCCATTTCTTGTATTAACCTTAATATTAACCTTTAACCCATTATTGTTGAAACCCCCTAATTTAATCTCTATTTTTGTCGAGATTTGAGTTGAGGAAATTGCTTAGCTATGTCCTGTTCGTAATAAGTTAGTCTATGAATATTTAACTTGTTCTTCAAGAAAAAAAACTATGTATATATATTAGTAATTCCATATTCTAAGAAGAAGCTCTGTTATACGCAAGTGAAGATTAACTCTTTTTCTAGTTAGGCAATTTTTCAATTCAATCTCGATTCTAGCCCTTTCTTTCAGCTGGTGACCACACCCCCTAACTAAAACGCACTACAATCCTCTAAAGACGTTTTGATTGATGTATCATCTTAAATTATAGTGGTGGAGATTTGATTTTCATGCAACCTATGGTAATGACTTTTCATTCTTGACTATTGAGTGCTTCATTTATTGTCCTTAAACACCTTGAGTGATTTGAGTTAATCTTTAGTGAGGATGTGAAACTCTGTGATATTCTGAATCAAAGGTAATTACTTAGATGCGAAGAGACACCTATGTTTGCATGATTAAATACTCAACTTGGAATGTTTGAAACTTTTATGTTCTTTTAGTTGAACTCTCAAAGTATGATTACCTATGGATTATTTTGAGATATTATCGATAAGAATTATAAGTTGAAAAGAATTTATTTTGATTATGACTTGAGGATTTTTCTTAACGACAAGCAAATGCTTAAGTGTAGAGGTATTTGAAAAACCGTAAACTATACATATTTTTACCCCATGTTTAATGAATTTTATGGATGATTTCTCATTAGAATTAGTGAATTCGATGCTTCAAATGCTTTAATTTCATATTTTGTACTTAGGAGAGCATAGGAGAGCAAAAAGAACGAGAAACGGGCCAAAAACAGAGAAAATGGGCCAAAGTATGAAATCAACACGGCTTGGACCTCCTCACACGGGCAGACCACACGGCCGTGTCAATTTGGCAGGCTCGAACATGACCTGAAGTAATCGAACACGGGCATGTCCCTGTCGTGCCCAAGTTGAGTCCAATTCAGAAAAGGCCAATTTTGAGGGTTTTTAGGCATTCCAAAGCCTATAAATACGCACTATAGGAGGAGAAAAGGGGAGACGGAGAAGAGAGGTAAGGAATTATCCTAAGGAAGCCGATTGATCCATCTCAGAAGCCAGATGCATCATCAAGACTAAAGATCTCTCCTCAATTTCCCTTCAGGAGTTTTGGGTTTTCTTTATGTTTTGTATTCTTTATTCTTCTGAGATGTTTTCTTATTTACTTATGAACTAAATCCCCTAAATACCTAAGGGGAATGAAACCTAAGACGAATCTTGTTATTATTTTCTGAATCATATGATAAATATTTAACTTGTTCTTAATTAAGTGTTCTTAATTCTTGTTTTTATATCCCAGGATACTAATTCAAGGCACGCTCTTATTCAGAGGAGGAATAGACCCTGTCTAAGAGTACATTTTCCATAATTAAGTGGAATTGATTACGCGCCTAAAAATAGGGTGACAAAATTTTGCCGGATTAGGGTGAAACCTAATAAGGGGATCCATAGATCGAGTTAATGCAACCCTAGAGTGTTAATTAGAGAAAAGTATCGGTTATTCAATCTTGGGATTAGACGTTATTAGTCTTGAATAGGGATAATAACATAACTTAGGGATCTCTACAGAACAAGTTGAATGAATAAATCGTCCGAATTGGAGCCAGAATAACAAGTAAAGTCTAGGTGGATTTTTCCTTAGGGATTGTCTCAAGTCAATCGATTTTCCTAAAAGCAATTCCCCAATTCTTTTCTCTGTACGTTCTTAGTTTAAATAATTAGTTAATTAAAACAAACCCTATAACACCCCAAACCCGGCCCAGATGTTATGGCCGAATCTGACGTGCCACATTGGAGTTGAAAAACGCACGTTCCGTTTTAGTGTTTTAAAAACCATATTTTTTTGTTGAGTTAACAAAGTGTATGGAAGTTGAGCACCAGGTAGGTATCCGAGATAGAGGAGGTGAGCCATGAAGGCTGCTTAAGTACCAAGCTCTTTGATTGGATCCAATCCTAGACATGCCCACAACCATAGCCACACTTTGTTATATCGTGTTTAAATTCGTTTAAGTGGACGTCTTTGATAAATCAATTAGTCGTGGCGTTGAGATATTTTGAAAACAAGTATCGTTTTGAAAACACGTCCTAAGTCTAGCCCATTTGAATAATTATCAACCAGGTTTAAAGTTATTAAAAATAAAATAATCCCGAAAAGAAATAAAAGGAAAGTTAAAATGGCCTTATTACAACCCAAAAATAAATAATAGTTAAAGGAAATTTAATGAAAACCAACGCTTATTTAAAAGCCCAAAGACGATCACCGTGGCTACTCTGAATCCCCTCCGGCCCAAGTCCGCACATCAAGGCTTACCTGCGAGGTTAAGGAAAGGGGGTGAGTTTGGAAACTCAGTGTGCAACAAGCCCCTTTCAGAGCCCGAAACAATAACAGCCTGTTGGGCCTAAGCCCAAATCCAATCTCAACATGTACTGGGCCGTAGCCCTTTTCATATTTCATATTTCATAACATTGGGCCGAAGCCTTTTCATATTTCATATTACTGGGCCGAAGCCTTTACTGTAAACGGTATGGCCCATAGGCCCATTCAATATCACATGTAATGTCAATGAGAGAATGCAAGCCCATTTGGGGAGACTACTCAACCCACCATCCGCTACTCTCCACCCGTACCAACCAACACACCATGTGGGGATTAACTCGACCCACCCCGCCATAACTCTCCACTGACAGCCTAGCTGCTTTATCATATAACTGAAGGCCTAGCCTCTTTTAATAACTGGGGCAAAAGCCCTTTTAATAACTGGGGCATAAGCCCTTTAATAACTGGGGCATAAGCCCTCTAATAATTGGGGCATAAGCCTTTTAACAACTGGGGCATAAGCCCTTTTGCACTTCCTCCATCCATATAAAAGCCCAACCCAATGCATTTATGAATACATCATGTGCATATCATACATATCATGTGCATAGCATACATGTCATGTGCATATCATACATACCACTTTTACTAAAATCCCATGTATCAAAATTCACATTTAAACCCTAGGGGTATAATGGTCATTTTTACTTAGGGACAAAAACGGTCATTTTCATATTATAAGGCTAATATCGTAATTTTACCAAAATTTAGGAATTTTTCCATGCTCATCATCAATTACTAACTATTCATTTGTTTAAACAGCGTTTCTGGCCCACTTTTAGCGAAACCGAGTTATTGGGCCTAAAACCCCTAATGGGCCCTACTTAGCCGATTTTGTCATCTAGGCCCATTTAGCCCATATCCATAACAGTATTAACAGTCTTAACATGCAATTTAACAGATTTCCATTTTCTACCAATTTTTCCCAAATGGGCCCGAAAGCCTATTGGGCCCTATTGCAGCCCCTCGAGGCCCAACTTACCGTGAATGCCAAAAATCACGATCTTATCGTTTCCAATGTTACTGATCATCATCTCAACGAATCTAACTAACTAATGAGCGTTTGCTTGCTCACAAGTCCTCGAAATGCCAGAATTTTGGCATTTCGGCTTTTCGGCATTTATCGCTTTAAGCTATGAAAAAGGGTTCGTTACACACCTGTTTGGCGATATTCCTCGACGAGATCTCCTACACGATTTCTCCTATATCCATCGTTAATAATCAGCTTCCCATAATTGAACCAAACCAAAAATCATCTAATATTAATACTTACACATTCAGCCACCATCCATAATGGCCTTAGGAATCTTACCTTGCCGCGATTGATGACTAGGTCTAGCCACTCCAGTGATCCAAGCTACTCCAAGTTGACACTACACCTTGCTATTCCTCCACTAAATAAACCAAAAAAATATTAAAAGAAGACCCCATAAGGCCTATACCCATATTCGGCCACCTCCCTAAACTAGAGGGGTTTCGGCTTTTGGCCAAAAGTTACTCTAGGAATCATTTAGAGTTAGAGCACTTACCACAGTCTTTCTTCTCTTGAATCCGTACGCCTAAAAGGTAAAGGAATTGAACGCCAACAATTGAAAAGGAAAGAAAAGGTTGCTGGTCACAAGGAATCGGCACCCCCCTATCTTCACTGATTTCGACTTTTGCGGTATCTCGGCAGAAGTAGAGATAAAGGAAAGAAACAATGGGTGAATAGAGGGAATAGTGGGCTGGTTTGAAAGAAGGAGAAGGAAGAAAAGATGGAAGAAGAGATGGTAGATTTGCCTGCAAAAGAAAAAGAGAGAAAGAGACTAATCCTCCAGGGAGAAAACGGCACACAAATACCTAAGTGCCGAAAATCCCTAACTAAACCCCTCTGCCGAAAATCCCCCTCCAATCTCCCTTATTCGGCCAACTCTATCTTCATATCAAGTCCCTAAAATCTCTCCCCTTATCCCTCCTTAATCCATGCATTTGACTTGATCCAAACTCTCCTCTTACAGAATCCACTTGGATTCCAACACTTACCCTTCCTGCACATAAAAATAAATACTCTTACTTGCCAACACAAGGAATCGATCCCCTGTCTTCCCTTATGCTCCACACGCCACCTTTTTAGGAGCTTAGTGGCGTCATCCTTGCCACTTTACTAAAGCTCTTTTTGTGATACATTTTACCCACAACTTTATATAAGGGCACCTAGCCAGAACCCCTAACTCCTAAGTCCAAAATTTAAAAATTCTACTAGGTTTTGGCCAACTCATGGGCCTTCCATAAGCCCATTTACATACCCAAATTATGAATTCCATAATCACATACCAAATTTTAGAAACTTACTTAAAATATCAAGAACGCGAAAAACCCGAAAATCAGGATGTTACAACTCTACCCTCCTTAAAGAATTTCGGCCTCAAAATTTACCTGATTCAAACAGTTGAGGGTATTGTTGACGCATTGCCTCTTCAGTCTCCCAAGTAGCTTCTTCCTTGCCATGGTTCCTCCAAAGTACCTTCACTAATGGGACTGACCTCCTTCTCAACACCTTGACATAGCGATCAAGTATTTGCACAGGTTCCTCTTCAAAGGTCAAATCTGACCGTACTTCGATTTCTGCAACTGGCACGATATGAGTTGGGTCAGAACGATATCGCCTTAGCATGGACACATGGAAAACGTCGTGAATACGATCCAGCTCTGGAGGTAACTCTAGCTGGTATGCCACCGGCCCTATCCGCTTAATGATTCGGTAAGGCCCAATAAACCGTGGGCTCAACTTACCCTTCTTACCAAATCTCAATAGCTTCTTCCAATGTGAAACTTTCAAAAAGACCATGTCCCCTACCGCATATTCAATATCCCTACGCTTCAGATCGGCATAAGACTTTTGTCGATCCGTCGCCTCTTTTAACCGATTTCTGATCACCTTAATCTTGTCTTCAGTATCTGCTACCAACTCTGGCCCAAGTATTTGCCTTTCCCCCAATTCTGCCCAACAAGTAGGTGAACGACACCTTTGCCCATATAATGCATCATATGGAGCCATCTGAATACTTGCTTGGTAACTATTGTTATACGCAAACTCCGGCAATGGCAAATGGTCCTCCCAGCTGCCTCTAAACTCAATAGCACAACCCCTCAACATATCCTCTAAAATCTGAATAACCCTCTCTGACTGCCCATCCGACTGAGGGTGAAAAGCCGTACTGAAATCCAATCGCGTTCCCAATGCCTCATGCAACTTCTACCAAAACCAAGATGTAAACTTGGGTCTCGATCCGAAATTATTGATGCTGGCACACCATGCAACTGTACTATCTCCGCCACATACAATTTGGCCAACTTCTGAAGTGAGTAATCGGTTCGGACAGGTATGAAATGAGCAGATTTCGTGAGTCTATCCACAATCACCCAAACCGAATCCTTCTTAGAAGGTGTCAACGGCAACCCACTTACAAAGTCCATAGTTACCCTTTCCCACTTCCAAAGTGGTATCTTTACTGGCTGTAACAATCCCGAAGGTAGTTGATGCTCGGCCTTCACTTGTTGACATGCCAAACATCTCCCTACAAATTCGGTCACTTCTTGCTTAAGCCCAGGCCACCAATATTGCTCTCGCACGTCTCGATACAACTTACTCCCTCCTAGATGCATAGCACAAGGTCTATTATGTGCCTCTTTTAAAATCATCAACCTCAAGTTTGAGTCTTTCGGCATACAAATTCTTCCTCGAAAACAAAGAACTCCCTCACTATTTAACCCAAAGTCTGAATTTTTCCCCTTCTCAACTTACTGAAACCGAGGAACCAACAACTCGTCCTCCAACTGTTGCTTCTTAATTTGTTCTACCCAACTCGGTCTCATTTGCAACTCCGCCAATAAACTTCCGTCGTCATACAAACTTAGATGAGCAAACATCGCCTTTAATTCTGCCACAGCCCTTCGACTTAGCGCATCAGCCACGACATTCGCCTTCCCTGGATGGTACTCAATCGAACAGTCATAGTCCTTTAACAACTCTATCCACCTTCGCTGCCTAAGATTCAGCTCCTTTTGAGTCAGTAAGTACTTAAGACTCTTGTGATCCGTATAGATGATGCATTTCTCCCCATACAGGTAATGCCTCCATATCTTAAGTGCAAAAATTACCGCTGCCAATTCCAAGTCATGCGTAGGGTAGTTCACCTCGTGCGGCTTAAGCTGTCGTGAAGCATAAGCGACCACTTTACCCTCTTGCATCAACACGCAGCCCAAACCTACATGTGACGCATCGCTGTACACAGTGAAATCCTTACCAGACTCTGGCTGAATCAACACTGACGCTTCCGTCAAAACCTTCTTCAACTTCTCAAAAGCCTCTTACTGCTTATTTGTCCAAACAAAAGGTGCTCCCTTCCTTATAAGTTTCGTTAACGGTGCTGCCAACACCGAAAATCCTTCCACGAATCTCTGATAATAACCTGCCAACCCCAGAAAACTTCGAATCTCTGTTATCGACCTCGGTGGCTTCCATTCCAAAATTGCTTCAATCTTTCGAGGGTCCACCTTGATCCCCTCGGCAGACACAACATGCCCCAAGAAGGAAGCTTCTTTCAGCCAAAACTCGCACTTACTAAACTTTGTATAAAGTTGCCTTTCTCTTAACACTTGTAGCACTACACGAAGATGCTCATCATGCTTCTCTTCTATTTCCGAATACACCAAGATATCGTCAATAAAAACGACTACGAACCGATCCAAGTATGGTTGGAACACCCGATTCATCAAATCCATGAATGCCGCTAGTGCATTAGTCAACCCAAAAGGCATTACCAGAAACTCGTAATGACCGTATCGAGTCCTGAACGCCGTCTTATAAATATCCACTTCTTTAACTCTTAATTGATGATATCCTGACCGAAGGTCGATCTTAGAAAATATCGAGGCTCCTTTTAATTGGTCAAACAGATCATCGATTCTTGGTAACGGATACTTATTCTTGATCGTCAGTTTATTCAACTGCCAATAGTCAATACATATTCGCATAGTCCCATCTTTCTTCTTTACGAATAGTACCGATGCACCCCACGGGGAAACACTTGGTCTTATAAACCCTTTTATCCAACAGTGCCTGTATCTGAGCTTTTAATTCTACCAACTCCTTTGGTGCCATCCGATAAGGCGCAATGGACACAGGAGCTGTTCCAGGTAATAAGTCGATTACAAACTCGACTTCTCTGCTTGGGGGTAATCCAGGAAGTTCGTCTGGGAATACATCCTGAAATTCCTTAATAGTCCTAACCGACTCTACCATTATCTCCTCAAGTCCCGTTTGACTTACAAGGGCCAAGTACGCCTCACCACCTTTCCGAATCAACTTCTCGGCTCTTAAAGCCGAAACAACATTGGAAAAATAATCCCTTCGTTCTCCTATGACCATTATCTCCTCATCTTCGGCAGTTCTTAATACCATCCTCTTTGCAGCACAATCCAACGTCGCCTTGTGCTTAGTTAACCAGTCCATTCCCAAGATAAGATCAAAACCCCCAAATGGCAGCTCCATCAAGTCTCCTTCAAAAATTTTATCTTGTGTCACTAGCGGTACTGCCCTAAAAAGTTTATCTACCTTAACCGAATGTCCCAATGGGCTTATCACTGATACCCCACTCACAGTCTCCTCAGGAAGCACATCCAAAGCCCCAAATACATCACAAGCAACATACGAGTGAGTGGAACCTACATCAATCAAAGTAGTGTAAGGCATGCTATGAATGAAGAACGTACCAGTTATAACATCAGGAGCATCACCCTCCTCACGACGTCGTGCAGCATAAACCAACGCCAGCTGTCGGGCTTCGGCATGTCCAACACCTCTGCCAGGTGCCTCACGTCCTCATCCGTTACCATTGCCACCTCTACCTTGCCCACGACCCCTCTGTGGTGGTGGTCCTCCTCGCCGTGGTTGGACATCCCTTTGCTCTGCAGCTAGCTCCTGAGCTATCCTCCGAGGACACTCTCTGAACTTATGCTCCTTAGACCCACATCAAAAACACGCTCCAGTTCGTTTCCAGCACTCCCCCATATACACCTTACCACAGTCCCTGCAAGCCTGCGGTCTATAAGTATTTACTGGAACTGCTCGAACCGGTTCCTCCATCCTTGCTCTTTTAACATTTCGATTCGTGGCACTTGAGGGTCTAAAATCCCTCTTGAATTTGGGTTGATCTTTCTCACGATTCTGTCGCTCAGTCAGCTTCACCTCCTCGGCTATCTTAGCCTTTTCTACCAATGCAACAAAACCACGCTCCCTCTAGGGAGCTATTAATATCCTAAGCTCATCGCGGAGACCATCCTCAAATCGGACACTACGCACATATTCAGTTGCCACTATCCCACTAGCATATCGACTCAGCCTCAAAAATTCTGCCTCATACTCTGCCACAGTCTTATCACCCTGAGTCAGATTCAAGAATTCTTTCCGATGAGCATCCACATAACTAGCTCCAACATACCTCCCCTTAAAAACAGTTTTGAACAATTCCCAAGTTACCTGCTCAATTGGGGTACTCTCCCTTACGGTGATCCACCATCAGTATGCCTCGTCACGTAGCAGCGACACAGCTCCTTTCAGCTTTTGCTCCACTGAGCAGTCTAGATCATCCATGATCTATTCTGTTGCCTCTAGCCAATATTCTGCCACATTTGGGGCTACTCCAGATACACCCCTAAATACTTCTGCTCCGTTGGCCCGAAGTCGCTCCGATATAGACCCCCTATTCACTGTCCCAGTACTAGCTCCAGTAACTCTTTCTAAAACCCTTAACATGGCTTGGGACAAAGCGTCATCCCCCGCAGCCCGATCATAAGACCCAGTCTTCATTGCTTGTGGCACAGATGCCTCGTCAGCTGGCCTATGCCCTGAGGATGAAGATTCAGCTTGCACCCTTCCACGACCACGTCCACGGCCTCGTCCACGAACTCCTCTTGTACTCATATCGACTTATTTGATTTACGAATTTTATGAAATTAGTATAATGTTCCACTGTTTATTAAGAAAATGTCTTATGGAAATGTAGCAGTTCAAGAATTGTTTTCGTATCGTCGTAGTCTAGCTACAGTCTCATTTCTACCGTTTCACAGTTTTCCCCTATCTACAGTATCATAGTAGAGTCTCAGTACTATTCATAATATCATATCATTATCATATATCGTAAAGAAAATATACTTACAGACTTGGTGCCGGGGATTCAGTGCGCCACTTTTTTCTCCAATCCAAAACTTGAAAACCATGTTTTTGATCACCGAAAATAGAAATTTGAAAACTTTGATTTGAAAACACCATTTATTTTGAACTCTTGATTTAAAACAGAAAAACTTGGATCATTTTAACATGTATACTCTGTAAAACATCTTTGAAAAGAATTTTCAAAAACCATTTCCAAAAATACCCTTCTTAGGCCTAAGTTTTCAAAAAAATTTTGAACCCGATCCACAACCGAGTTGTTGCAACCTAGGCTCTGATACCACTAAATGTAACACCCCAAACCCGGCCCAGACGTTATGGCTGAATCTGACGTGCCACATTGGAGTTGAAACCCACGTTCCGTTTTAGTGTTTTAAAAACCATATTTTTTTGTTGAGTTAACAAACTATATAGAAGCTGAGCACCAGGTAGGTATCCGAGACAGAGGAAGTGAGCCATGAAGGATGCTTAAGTACCAAGCTCTTTGATTGGATCCAATCCTAGACATGCCCACAACCATAGCCACACTTTTTTATATCGTGTTTAAATTCGTTTAAGTGGACGTCTTTGATAAATCGATTAATCGTGGCGTTGAGATATTTTGAAAACAAGTATCATTTTAAAAACACGTCCTAAGTCTAGCCCATTTGAATAATTATCAACCAGGTTTAAAGTTATTAAAAATAAAATAATCCCGAAAAGAAATAAAAGGAAAGTTAAAATGGCCTTATTACAATCCAAAAATAAATAATAATTAAAGGAAATTTAATGAAAACCAACGCTTATTTAAAAGCCCAAAGACGATCACCGTGGCTACTCTGAATGCCCTCCGGCCCAAGTCCGCACATCAAGGCTCACCTGCGAGGTTAAGGAAAGGGGGTGAGTTTGGAAACTCAGTGTGCAACAAGCCCCTTTCAGAGCCCGAAACAATAACAGCCTGTTGGGCCTAAGCCCAAATCCAATCTCAACATGTACTAGGCCGTAGCCCTTTTCATATTTCATATTTCATAACACTGGGCCGAAGCCTTTTCATATTTCATATTACTGGGCCGAAGCCTTTACTGTAAACGGTATGGCCCATAGGCCCATTTCAATATCACATGTAATATAAATGAGAGAATGCAAGCCCATTTGGGGAGACTACTCAACCCACCATCCGCTACTCTGCACCCGTACCAACCAACACACTATGTGGGGATTAACTAGACCCACCCCACCATAACTCTCCACTGGCAGCATAGCTGCTTTATCATATAACTGGAGGCCTAGCCTCTTTTAATAACTGGGGCAAAAGCCCTTTTAATAACTGGGGCATATGCCCTTTAATAACTGGGGCATAAGCCCTTTAATAATTTGGGCATAAGCCCTTTTGCACTTCCTCCATCCATATAAAAGCCCAACCCAATGCATTTATGAATACATCATGTGCATATCATACATATCATGTGCATAGCATACATGTCATGTGCATATCATACATACCATGTTTACTAAAATCCCAAGTATCAAAATTCACATTTAAACCCTAGGGGTATAATGGTCATTTCTACTTAGGGGCAAAAATGGTCATTTTCATATTATAAGGGTAATATCATAATTTTACCAAAATTAGAGGGGTTTCGGCTTTTAGCCAAAAGTTACTCTAGGAATCGTTTAGAGTTCGAGCACTTACCACAGTCTTTCTTCTCTTGAATCCGTACGCCTAAAAGGTAAAGGAATTGAATGCCAACAATTGAAAAGGAAAGAAAAGGTTGCTGGTCACAAAGAATCGGCACCCCCTATCTTCACTGATTTCGGCTTTTTGAGGTATCTCGGCAGAAGTAGAGATAAAGGAAAGAAACAATGGGTGAATGGAGGGAATAGTGGGCTGGTTTGAAAGAAGGAGAAGGAAGAAAAGATGGAAGAAGAGATGGTAGATTCGGCTGCAAAAGAAAAAGAGAGAAAGAGAATAATCCTCCAAGGAGAAAACGGCACACAAATACCTAAGTGCCGAAAATCCCTAACTAAACCCCTCTGCCGAAATTCCCCCCTCCAATCTCCCTTATTCGGCCAACTCTATCTTCATATCAAATCCCCAAAATCTCTCCCCTTATCCCTCCTTAATCCATGCATTTGACTTGATCCAAACTCTCCTCTTACAGAATCCACTTGGATTCCAACACTTACCCTTCCTGCACATAAAAATAAATACTCTTACTTGCCAACACAGGAATCGATCCCCTGTCTTCCCTTATACTCCACACGCTACCTTTTTAGGAGCTTAGTGGCGTCACCCATGCCACTTTACTAAAGCATTTTTTGTGATACATTTTACCCACAACTTTATATAAGGGCACCTAGCCAGAACCCCTAACTCCTAAGTCCAAAATTTAAAAATTCTACTAGGTTTTGGACAACTCATAGGCCTTCCATAAGCCCATTTACATACCCAAATTATGAATTCCATAATCACATACGAAATTTTAAAAACTTACTTAAAATATCAAGAATTGAGAAAAACCCAAAAATCAGGATGTTACAAACCCCTTTTATTCTTAGGCCAGATATTAAAAAGATAGTTATTACTAATACTTTTGGTTCCCTTGGGTACGATATCCCGGTCTTGCCGTTACTATACTATTGTTCGATAGGTACGCTTGTCTTTTCATCGTGATAATAGTTAGTCTAGGTCTGACTTCAATATAAATATTTATTACTTGCTACGAATCACACGATCATTAAGCATGGGGAAAAATATGTATATATTACGGTTTATCAATTTGGTCCCTAGGACCACACTGATATCGATAGCTCCGTATAGGATGGCCCCGATCGAATTGAAGTAGTTGAAAACTCAGTTACAAGAACTTACAGATAAGGGTTTTGCGAGACCGAGTTATTTTCCCTGGGGTGCACCGGTATTGTTTGTAAAGAAGAAAGACAAATTTATGAGGCTTTGCATCAATTATCGATAGCTTAATAAAGTGACCATAAAGAAAAAATATCCCTTACCGAGAATCAATGACTTGTTTGATCAGATAAAAGGGGGAACAGTGTTTTCAAAGATAGATTTGAGATCCAGATACTACCAGTTGCGAGTTAAAGAGTTAGAAGTGCCAAAGACTACCTTTAGAACAAGGTACGGGCACTATGAATTTCTTGTTATGCCTTTCGGACTAACAAATGCTCCTGCAATTTTTATAGACTTAAGGAACCAAATTTTTCGACCATATTTAGATAAGTTTGTGGTTGTTTTTATTGACGACATACTGATCTATTCTCGAGATGAGGAAGAGCATGTAGAGCACTTGAGAACTGGTTTGCAGACCTTGAGAGAAAAACAGTTGTATGCTAAGTTTAGTAAAAGTGAATTTTGGCTTCGAGAAGTTAGATTTTTGGGCCATATTGTCTCAGGTGATAGTATTTGGGTTGATCCCAATAAAATTTCAGTGATTGTTGATTGGAAACCACCAAGAAATGTGTCTGAAGTTAGAAGCTTTTTGGGATTAGCCAGTTATTACAGACGGTTTGTTAAAGGATTTTTTATGATTGCTACTCTTATGACGAGATTGTTGCAAAAAGATGTCAAGTTTGAATGATTCGAAAAATGTCAGGAGAGTTTTGAGAAATTGAAAGCTTTATTGTTCGAGGCACCTGTTTTAGTGCAACTTGAACTAGGAAAAGAGTTTGTGATTTATAGCAACGCATCACTGAATGGACTAGGATGTGTGTTGGTGCAAGAAGGCAAGGTGATAGCTTATGCCTCGAGACAATTGAAGCCACATAAGAAGAATTACCCGATGCATGATTTGGAATTAGCCGCAATTGTGTTTGCTTTGAAGATATGGTGACAAAATTTGTACGATGAGAAATATTATGTTTTTACCGAACATAATAGTTTAAAGTATTAATTGACCTAGAAGGACTTGAACTTACGGCAATGAAGATAGCTCGAGTTGCCGAAAGATTATGGTTTGGTGATTGACTATCACCCGGGTAAAGCGAATGTAGTCGCAGACGCCTTGAGTAGGAAGGCTTTGTTTGCTTTGAGAGCATTAGACTTGAGATTGAATTTATCCAATGACGGTTCTATTCTAGCTGAGTTGAGAGCTAGGCCGATGTTTATTCAGTATATTTGTGAAGCCCAGAAATGTGACAGTGAGTTACAAGCGAAGTGAGCTAATTGTGAATCGGTTAGTGATTCAGACTTCCATGTCAGAACTGATGATTGTTTGATGTTTTGAGATAGGGTTTGTGTACCAAAAAATGATCAACTTATTCAGAAAATTCTTCATGAAGCGCATAATGGTTGTTTATCTGTGCATCCGGGTAGTACGAAAATGTTTATGATTTGATGAAAATGTATTGGTGGTCGGGCATGAAAAGAGATATCTCTGAGTTAGTTTCAAGATGTTTGATTTGTCAACAACTGAAAGCCGAACACCAAGTGCCTTCGGGTTTACTTCAGCCAGTGATGGTGCCCGAGTAGAAATGGGATAGGATTATGATGGATTTTGTAACGGGTTTGCCTTTGACTCTGAAAAAGAAAGATGTCGTCTAGGTTGTTGTTAATAGATTGATAAAGTCGGCTCATTTTATACTGGTACATATTGATTATTCACTTGATAAGCTAGCTGAGCTGTACATTGCTAAGATTGTGAGATTGCACGGGGTACCTATTTCTATTATTTCGGAAAGAGATCTGAGGTTTACTTCTAGGTTTTGGAAAAAGTTACAAGAAGCCTTGGGTACGAAATTAAATTTTAGTACAGCTTTCCATCCACAAACTGACGGTCAATCCGAGAGAGTAATTTAGAGTTTAGAAGATATGCTCCAATGTTGTGTTCTAGAATTCCAAGGTACTTGGGAAAAATATCTGTTGTTGGTTGAATTTGCCTACAATAACAGTTTGCAGTCAAGCATAAAAATGGCACCTTATGAGGCATTGTATGGCCGAATATGCCAAACTCCATTGTACTAGATAGAGCTTAGAGAAAATTAGATTTCATAGGTTGATTTAGTTAGAGAAACTGAAGAAAAAGTAAGGATTCACGATTGTTGTAAAGCTGCTTCAGATAGACAAAAGTCGTATGCGGATTTGAAAAGAAAAGAGATTGAGTTTTAGATCGGTGATAAGGTATTATTGAAAGTATCTCCATAAAAGAAAATTCTAAGATTTGGCCATAAAGGCAAGTTAAGTCCGCGATTTATTGGGCCGTATGAGATTACCAAAAGAAAAGGACCAGTAGCATATCGGTTAGCTTTGCCATCTGAGCTGGAGAGGATCCACGTCTTTCATGTATCTATGTTGCACTGTTATAGATTAGACCCTTCGCATGTGATTTCACTGACAAAAGTAAAAAAGCTCTTACCAAACTTTTGTAAAGTTTTTATTTTAGGGTAAAAATAAAAGATATAGATTGGAATTTTCTATATATTGGATCTCAGAAATAAGATAAAAAAAAGAATGATGACTGATAGAATATTAGCAATTAATATTAATTTATATTATTTGTTATTAATATTAAGAATACTAAGTAATTAATAATATTTATATTATTATATTAATATATTTCGATTTATAAATCTATATTTCTATATTATTTATTTTATTATTCTATCTATTATTATATTATCTATTTATAATTTATATTTAGTTATTATTTAGTTATTATTTATATTTAGTATATTTAGAAATTTAGTATATTTAGAATTTATTATTTATTATAATATTTAATTTAAGTTAAATAGAAAAATTAAAGATTCATCCGGATATGACTTACGGTGAAGAATCGATTAAGATCTTAGCTCGAGAAGTTAAACAGTTGAGAAATAAAAGTATAGCTCTTGTAAAAGTGTTGTGGGAAAGACATGGGGTTGAAGAGGCTACTTGGGAGCCCAAGGAGGCAATGAGAAAATAGTACCCAAACCTATTTTCTGGTAAAATTTTCAGGGACGAAAATCCCAAAAGGGGGGAGAGTTATAACAGCCCGATTTTGGGGCTAGTCAAAATAGTGGTTTCGGGACCATGAATCTGATGTAGAAAAATCCAATTTTACTATATTTTTATGGTCTACAGTTTTATGGAACTATTTTTTGAAAATCTCGTTCGAAACTTTTGACGTTTGGGCACTCAATGTAGTCATAAGGACTAAATTGTAAAAAGTACAAAAGTTGAGTTCTACTTGTTAAAGGTGTCCAATTGCTTTGAGATTTTAAATTAGAGGTCCTTAGTTCGTAATTAGACCATTAGATAAGTTAGTGGACAAAAATGGACATGGTGAGATAAAATTTTAAAGTTTGGCAAAAAGGGCATTTTGGTCATTTGGTAAATAAAAGAACAAAAAGGGAAAATAAAGCCAAAATTTGTCCATCTTCTCCAACCCTTGGCCGAAATTTTCAAGCTCTCCATAGCTAGGGTTTTTTCATCTTTCAAGCTTGATAGTGAGTGCTTTCTATCCTTGTTTTTAATGTTCTTTACATTTTTGAATTCCTCGTAACCCGATTTTTCTATTTCTACCATTATTTTGAAGTAGGGTTCATGTTTAAAAATTTATCCATGTGTGAGATGCATGTATTTTGATGTTTGATGGAAGATATTGTATGTTTAAGGTGTAATAAACAACTTTTACTAAGTGATTTTTCATGAAAATACCTAAAAAGGACCTATCTGTAGAAAGTTGTAAAATGGGTAGTCAAAGTTTGATTTGATGAAAAATGTGGGAGGATATGAGCATGTTTATGGTTTGGCTAGGCTTGCGTAATAAAGAAATTGAGTGCATTTCATTTTACGAGCCTAAGGACTAAAATGTAAATATGTTAAAGTTTGGGGGTAAAAATGTAATTTTCCATAAGTTGATTTTAGGATAGCATTGAGTAATGTGATAATTAAATAAGTTAAATTTGCTATTATAGATCAAGAAAAATGAAGTTCAGGCTTTGACCAGGGGAAGAACAAGGTTATTGACGATTAGGTCCATTTCCTACCATTTTGTACCAAGGTAAGTTTGTGTGTAAATAATGCAATGTTGTATTATGTATTTAATCCTTAATATTGCATAAATTGTAAGATTATTTCTATAGAAATATTCAACGAAGTTTCGATGATTAGAAAATCCTAGTTGAGCCTTAGGAATAGTTTAGGATACAAGTGGCATGCCACTAAGATACCATGTGTTATGTGATCTATGTGAATCCAGGTGCTGTTCATGCATGTCCTACCAGTGGCTGGGTAGTCTAGTATGTGTTGCGGATACTTGACAACTTGTGTGAGCTGCCCACATAGCTATGTCTTGACTGACAGCTTGTGCAAGCAGGCCCATGATTAGTGCGTGTTAGCCCTATGTGTTATAAAATATGAGGTAGCATTGGCTACATATGTGGCACTTATGTGCAAGACCTTCTGTGTACTCGATAGTATTCCAAGTGTTCAATGGGTAAACCAAAGTGTATGTCAAAGATGACAAAGTATGTAACTATGTTACGAGTTGCTACAGGTATGTATGTAAAACAGATGAACTCTTCGTAAGGATGCTAATGAATAAGTTATGTCTAAGATACATGATGATATTTATGTTAACTTATGTGGAGTAGTTGTATGATTAATGAATGATTTATGTTGCTTATTATTTTCATGCAAACTTACTAAGCTTTAAAAGCTTACTCCCCTTTTCTTTCCATTCCTTATAGTGTCGCCAGGCTAGCTCAGAGATCAAGGAACGTCAGAGCTCGATTCACACTATCAAACGATTATTTTGGGTATACTTGGTTTCAATATTTTGAGTATGGCATGTATAGGGACTTGGTCATTTTTTTAGGTGTCATATTGGTTTAGCCAAATGTGTTGGCATTAATGGTTAATGATTCATTTGGTATATGGCCATTGGAAGTTGGCTAATATTATTCTTATTGGTCATTGGTATGTTTATGTGATGATTCTTATCATGAAGATGAAATTGACATGAATGGAAAAGAAAGTATGTGTTGCTTATGCAGGATAGTTGTTAGTATGTGCAAATGATGTATTGATATCCTGTTCATGGCTGATTTGGTTATATGTATATGCTTGGATTGGTGATGCTTGTTGTTGTGTAGGTTGGTGCAAGCAAGGGTGGCAAAATGGCTTTGTAAATAGCCTTATTTTGTCCACACGGGCAGAGACACGACCGTGTGTCCCAGCCGTGTGAAGGACACGGCCTAGGGACATGGGCATGTGTCCAGGGCGTGTGAAGTTTGCACCTATATTTTGAAAATTTTGAAAATTAAATTCGCCACATGGCCTAGCACACGAGTGTGTGACTTGGCCGTATGACTTCCGTGAGTGCATTCTAACTCCCCAAAAGTTCAAGTATTTATTTTTATGCATTGTGATGCATAAGTACATGCTTGCTTCAGTGGTCAAGTGTCCTGAGGAGTGTTGGAGAAGTCCTGAGTTCAAGCCTTAGCATGTGTAAAATTTTGTTTTTTGAATTAACCCTGTCTTTGGACAGTAGGGTTCTTAAATAAATACGGTTAGGTTGTGTCATAAAAAGCTTGTTGGTTCAAGGGAGAGTGGCGTGTTACTTCTGTTGGAAGACCTGAGTTTGAATCCTTGCATACTCAAAAGGGATTAATATTTTGATATGTTGGACGGCTAGAGTTTGTGTTCCAATGAAAGTGTGAGTAGTGGGGTGGTTGGAGAGATTTTAGGAGGAGATTTGGGAGGTGGATAGAGGAGTGTGCGGTTTGAATGAGTGTGGAGAGATTTGGGGAGTGAAATTAGGGGTGTAGTAGTGGTTGGCCGAATGGGGTATTCTCTAGTATGCAAATTCGGTCATAGGACCTCTTTCTCTTAGTACCGAAAGTGTGTTCTATTTGCTCTCTTTTTCGGCAACCTTCACCCTCTTTTTGGTTTTTTTTTCTTCTTCTTGAGTGTTGGTTTGTGTTGACCGATTTCTGCTCCATTTTTCTTCTCCTTCTCAAGTCCTTTTTCCTCTTCTTTTGTTTAAGCCGAATACCTCTTTTCCCTATAGCCGCACTTTACCTTGTTTCATTGATCTCTTTCTCCTTTCCCTCAACTGTTTACTTTGGACGAATATTGGTAGGGTATCTCTGCCTCATTTTTCTCTTCCCCTATTTCGATTCACCCTATTCTTTCTCTTCTTATATTTTTATCTTGGTCGACTATCATTTGATTTCTTTGTTTTGTTTTTGATTGGTGAGTGTGGGGTGATCAGTTGGGTTAGGCGCGGCTCTCGTCTCCTGCTAAGGTGTTCTTGTGTTAACTGAACTTTGTTGGGTAAGCCTCAGTTCCATTTCTTTTCCTTTTAGATGGTTTCACTTTCTTGACCCATCTTCTAACTTGGTCTCTTCTTGTCGATTATCTCCTCTGCCGTTCAGAACAATTCTTTTACGGGCTTCTGTGTGTGCTACTTCAATAGTTTGTACGTTGCTCGGTTGTTGTGGTAAGTATGGTTCGGTGATGATGTTGATATGCTTTAAGTGTGAGTCTAATGTTGGAAAGCGATGCCTTTCGTGTAGGTAGGGGTCAAGTTGATTGGTACCTCCCCTAAGACTAAAAGGGGCGAATTTTGGGACTTTTGGTAAGCAAACCATAATCGTTGGAATTCAATTAGTTTTCTTTTATTCATGAGTTGTTAACTGAGTGATCAACCAATGGATTATTCTTTAGGTATAGGAGCGTTGGGAGCGTGGATTAATCCAAATCGTAAAAAGGTGTGTAATCACACTACTTCTATTGGGAAACTGCAAAAGCCGAAAAACTAGCATCATCGATACCACATGGGTGTGCGCTCGCTCATGTGGTCATCTAAATGCAAAAGCGCGAGCATGTGATTGTGGAGACCACCATGAGTGATTTCGTGGGCTTAGGTCATTTTGGGCCACGTTTGGCTGAAATGGGCTGTGTGGGCCTCACGGGCACGTGGGCTCCATACGAGTAAACAACACGAATGTGTGGGGATTATTGGGGTCAGCTGTGTTGCTTACACTACCAAGGTCACTATTTGGGCTTAATGGGCCACACGAGCTTGTGGGCCCACGTGGATCGTATTATGGGCTTGGGCCCATTTTCGCTATTTAATTGTTAAGGTTGCACAGGTCGCACGAGATGACTGTGGACCTACTGTTGGGTCGGTAAGTACATCTAGACTCTAAATTATGTTATGAATGTTATACCCCTATGAGGTAAAAAACAGAAATACCCCTCTATGTTGTTTGACTGTTGAGCATGCCATCTTTATTGTATGAACATTTATATTATGTTACATTGCATGGGATGGGATATATGATATTGGAGGAAGTGTACTGAAAGAATATAACCCTATACTGGCAGCTCTACTACAAATACTGTTAGTGCTGAAACCGGTACTATATTCTGGAGTGTAAGGATTGGCGTGTCGATTTTATCCCCACATGGAGTGTAGGGCTGGACGGAGTAGAGTGTAGAGGATGGATAGGTAGGATCTTTGTATGCATTTCTAATACTGTATTGAAATAGGCTAAGTCCCACACTGATACTGTTACTGTATTGGGCTAAGGCCCACATTGATATTGCGACTGATATGGGTTTAGGCCCAGGCCATTCAAAATTGTATGTTTGACTGTTTGATAAATATGGATTACACACTGAGTTTTCATAAACTTACTTTTTTGCTTATTTGCGCAAGTAATCCATAGGCGGGTTGGTGCTGCGAGGGACTCGGAGACGGCCAAACCATTGTTTATGCTTTCGTATTTAACTTTTTAATAAAAGTAGTTTTCATTGGGTAAATTTTATGTAATAAGGCCGCTTTAAGTTATTATTTTTAATTGGGGATTTATTTAATTTGGTATATATCTGTTAGCAGTAGGATTCAGTTTTCTAAAAACAAACGATTTTCAACTACCACGTTCCGTAACTCGTTTTAAAAACTTCCACAATGAATAATGTTTTTAAAACGTATTAACAACTTAGTATGACACTTACTTTGCTAAACAAACCTGTAAGTTAGGAAGGAACAAGATACGATAGCTTTTTACCACAACGGGGTTTGATTACAAAATAGATTCTTAAACGGGAATACGCTTTCAAGACATAATCTAGTATGACACCGCAGATTCGGCCATAACATCTAGGTCGAGTTTGGGGTGTTACATGCATGACATCATAAATAGAGAGTTACACGGGTTAAGGACACAGGCGTGTGTAACCACACAGCCTACCCACACAGGTGTGTCTGAAGCCACACAGGTTAGGGACACAGGCGTGGCTCGTTTAAGGGACGATATGAATGTTTTTGAAAAGTTTTAAATTTGGATGGAAATTTGCATCTCGATTTTGTTTGCTTTCTTAGGTTTAAGTCCGGTAATGTCTCGTACCCTATTCTGACGTCGAATACGGGTAAGAGGTGTTACATGAAGCTTGAATGGTCTGATAAATGTCAACAAAGTTTTAATCAGTTGAAAGCACTGTTGACCGAAGCACCAGTTCTAGTTCAGCCTGAATCAGGTAAATAATTTGTGATTTTCAGTAATGCATCATTGAATGGTTTAGCTGTGTTTTGACGCGAGAAGGCAAAGACATAGCTTATCCTCCTAGACAGTTAAAGTCACACGAAAAGAACCATCCAACACATGACCTAGAGTTGCCAGTAATTGTGTTTGCATTGAAAATTTGGCGACACCATTTTTTTGGTGAAAAATGTCATGTATTTACCAATCACAAGAGTTTAAAGTATTTAATGTCACAGAAATATTTGAATTTGAGACAACGCAGATGGCTCGAACTATTAAAAGATTGTGAATTATCATTGATTATCATCTGGGAAAAGCAAACGTAGTTGCTGATGCCTTGAGTAGAAAGTCCTTATTTGCTCTAAGGTGATGAATACACGATTGACATTATCTGATGATGGCTCGATCTTAGCTGAGTTAAAAGCTAAACCGATGTTTTTACAGCAGATCTGTAAAGCTTAGAAATGTGATAGTGAGTTGCTGGCTAAAAGGGTATAGTGTGAATCAACTTCTAATTCAGAATTTTAGATAGGATCTAATGATTACTTACTATTTAGAGGTAGAGTTTGTGTCCCGAAGAATCTCGAGCTTATATAAAAAATTTTACATGAAGCTCATAGTGGTAGTTTATCTGTTCATCCGAGAAGCAATAAAATGTAGAGTGATTTGAGACAAATGTACTAGTGGCTAAGAAACATGAGATTTCTAATTTTATATCAACATGTTTGGTATGTTAGCAAGTTAAAGTTGAATATTAGGTACCTTCAGGACTGTTATAGCTAGTGATGATATCGGAGTGGAAATGGGGTATAGTTACTATGGATTTCATATTGAGTTATCGTAGACCATTTGACGAAGTCTGCAAATTTTATTCCAGTACGTACGAATTTTTCCATTGATAGATTATCAGAGTTATATGTTTCTGAGATTGTCAAATTACTTGGAGTGCTAGTCTCCATTATTTCAAATAGTCTGCTGTTTACCTCTCGGTTTTGGAGAAAGTTACAGGAAGCTCTTGGTACACGGTTGCATTTTAGCACTGCATTTCACCCTCAGACCGATGGTCAGCCCGAATGTGTGATTCTAATTATTGAAGATATGCTTCATTGCTGTGTTTTTGAGTTCAAAGGAAATTGGGAGAAATATCTATCGTTGGTTGAATTTGCGTATAATAATAGTTTTCATTCGAGAATAAAGAAGGCATTGTATGAGGCTCTGTATGGTCGTAAATGCCGAACTCCATTATACTAGACTAAGCTCGACGAGAAAAAGATATACGAGGTTGATTTGATTCATGATATAGAAGAAAAAGTAAAAGTGATCCGAAATAGTTTGAAGGCAACTTCATATTGTCCGAAGCCATACGCAGATCTTGAACATAAAGACATTGAATTCCAAGTTGGTGACAAAGTGTTCTTGAAATTTTCACCTTGGAAGAAAGTTCTTCGGTTCAGCTGCAAAGGACAATTGAGTCTGCGATTTATCGGGCCGTACAAGATTACTGAAAGAATCAAACTTGTGGTACACTGACTAGCTTTATCATCACAACTAGAAAAGATTCACAATTTCTTTCACATGTCTATGTTGCAACGGTACCAATCTGACCCTTCACATGTTATCTCTCCGATGGATGTTAAGATTTAGCCTGATATGTTGTACAGTGAAGAACCGATCAGAATTCTAGCACGAGAGGTGAAAGAATTAAAAAATAAGAACATAGCTTTTGTTAAAGTTCTCTGGCAGTGACACGAAATAGAAGAAGCTACCAAGGAACTCGAGGAAGCTACGAGAAACCAATATCCGAACCTCTTTTCTGGTAAGATTTTCGGGGACAAAAATTCCTATAGGGGTGAAACTAGAACAACCTACTTTTAGTGAAATAGAAACAGTGGTTTAGGGACCAAAAATTTGAAGTTATAAAATATTTATTTTATTATTATTTTATGGTTTATAGTATGATAGAAATACCGTATAAAAATTTTGTTAAGAAATTTTACCGTTTACATGCTTAGTTTGATAAAAAGGACTAAATCGGGTAAAATGAAAAAGTTGAGTTCTAATAGCTAAAGGTATTAAATAGCTATAGAACTTTAAAGTGAAGGTCCTTACATGGTAATTAGCCCATAATAGTGATAGTGGATTATAATGGCTTGGCATTTTGTGTAATTTGTAAAGTTAATAAAGGTTAATTAAGTAATTAGGTAATTAGAGTTAATAATAAATAAAACCACATTAAACACCATTTTGTATCATCTTTCTTCAATAGAATTTTGCAAAGAAGAAATCCATTTTTATGCTTAAATTTCAGCAATTTTATCTCCTTCAATTAGGTATATATTTTTAACTGTTTTTTATGATTTATATGTTTTCGAAATCATTGCAGCTTAGTCTAGCTAGCCCAAGGACTAATTTGTGAAACTGTTAAACTATTAGGGTTTTATCATTGATGATTATATATGAGTTTTGAATTTTGATGATATAAAATGAGTGATTGTTGTTATATAAACAACTTTTGTAAAGGAATTTTTAGTGAAATTGTCCTATAGGGACTAAATTGAAAAATAGGAAATATTACATGGTGAAATTGTGAAATAATTGAAGTATAGTGCATGCTAAGGACCTATTTGATATTCAACTATAGTAGGTTGTGATGTGTGATGAAATTGTGTAAATTTCCATTTTTATGAACTAAGGACTAAATTGCAAAGAATTAAATGTATAGGGGAAAATGATAGTCTTCCCAAAAATATGTTTTGGACTAATTTGAATGAGAAATATATTAAACCAAATTAAATTTATCCTTATAGATCAAGACATGCCTCGTATAGAGTTAGACCAGGGGAAAGGAAAAATCTCTAATTAGTCGCCTCTATATCTACATATACTCATTGAGGTAAGTTCGTGTAATTAAATTGAGTATTTATATGTTGTAATTGAATTATATGTGTGTGATTTGTATAATTGTCATGTATAAATACTGATTGTATATCCGACAACGTATGATAATTACCGAGTCCCGTTTGAACTTTAGGAATTCGTATGATACAAATGACATGTCATTAGGGTTACCGATTTGGTTGTGGTCTTGCATGTGTTGCGGACACACCACAGCTCGTATGAGCTTACCGATTTGTAGCTCGTGCAAGCTTACCGATTCTCGACTCGTATGAGCTTACCGATTTACAGTTTGTGAGAGCATATCGATTCATAGCTCGTATAAGTGTACATGTACATGAATTGACAGATTACAGTTTAGCACACTATATGTGAGCTATCCCAAGTATCCAATAATATTCTAAATAGTTCAATGGGAAATGTTCTGTAACGAGATGATATGAGTTCGATACGAACTATTACATGTATGTATGTACATGAAATACATGGAAAGGCTATTACATGATATATAGCTAAATGAAATAGATGATACATGTATAATGAAAATTTGATTATTTGTTGAGCTCATCCATGGTTTGGTGTATATGTGATTTTACATGGCTAACATGGTGAATATGTGTTTAGGCACTTGGCCAAGTTGTGTTGGGATATGTATTGTTTACTTACCTAATATGTGCTTAAATGGTAAGTTATACGAACTTACTAGGCTTAAATGCTTACTCTGTGTTATTTTTCTGTGCTTTATAGTGAACTAAAAGCTCATTCGAGTTGGAAGCTTGTCGAAGCTATATCACACTATCCATAGGCTCTTTTGGTACTTTCGGTTGGTTTAATTTTGGTTATAATGGCATGTATAGGTTAATTTGGTTAATGTTGGCCTATATGTTTTGTTGTGTTTGTAGCCATTTGAGTTGGCTTGTATTTTGGTATATTTTAGTATGTATATATATGGCCATAATTTGGTTGATGTGTGGCTTGATTGGTGGTTGAATGATGAAAGGTAAAATGATAGTATATGTGCACTTTGTATAAGTGTTCTGTGAATTGATGAATTAGTTGTAAATTGGTACCTTGTTATATAAGACATATATGTCTAATTATGTTAGAAATTGAAGGGCATTCTTGACATCAATTGGTTGTTTTCGTAAAGTGATCTACATGTTATGTAATGATGAAATTATGCATATAATTTAGTTGAACACTTGGTTATATTAAATACATGGTTAAACATGTTTATAATTGTCATTTGAAGTGCCTAAGGGCATATTAGTTGTATGTGAATATAATACATGTTTAAGGTTTGATTTTGCTTGTTTTGGATACCTTATTATGGCTTGTTTATATGCACAATGTTGAGTGTAGGTGGATACCATATTTGGTGAGAAATATGGCTTGTAAAATGGCCTATTTTAGTCCACACGGGCAGAGCCACAGATGTGCCTCTGCCATGTGTCTGCTAAAACGGCTGTGTGTCTCCTGTATCTTTCAAAATGGTTGTAAGTCAGGCTGTTACACGGCCTCACATACAGCCTAGCATACGGCCTGGCATACGGGTGTGTGAAGTTACTTTGAAGGGTACACGACCTAGCACACGAACGTGTGGCTTGGCTGTGTAACCAAGTCAGAGAGTTACACGGGCATGGAAACTAGCTAGGACATAGTCATGTGTCCCCATTTTGAATGCCCACACAAGCGTGTCTCTTGGCCATGTGAGTCACACGGCCTAGCCACACGGCCATGTGACCTCTACAGCTTTGAAAATTTCCAATGTTTTCCATAAAATTTTTTAATTTTCCTATTTAGTCTCGACTTGTTTCTAATATGTATTTTAGGCCTCGAGGGTTCGTTTATGTGACAATATGAATGATTTCATTTGGCTTTTGATATAAATATTGATATGTTTTGAAATTTTGAAATTTCTATCTGTTTGATCCATAAACACTAGTAATGCTGCATAACCCTATTTCGGCGACGGATACGGTTTACAGGTGTTATAGTCTTAGAGCATTATCCCTATCATTAGCAATAAGGATAGGATTTTGAGCAAGGTTTGCTCTGTTTCCTTGATTCTAGTTTTTGAAGTTCATCTCTTCGGTCTTTCTTTGAGTTGCTTGTCTTCTTCATTGTCAAAAAGTTCTTTCAATCTCAAGATTTATAAGGAGTGAATCGATAATTCGATCAATACTCATAAACACCTGAAACAAACACAAAAAAATTAACTAAGTTAAAATTGAACAAAAAAAAACAAAATGCAAATTAAAAAAATTCACAAATAATGACATTTAAAACAGTCCCCGACAACGACGCCAAAAACTTGGAACGATGGAAATATGCAAGTGTACAAATCGCAACAAGTAATAAAGTGACAAGTAAATGTCGAGTTATCGTATCCAGAAGGACTGTGTAAGAAAATATTTATGAAATGCAATTAAAAAAACTTTGGTGAAGGAAAATTGTTTGTTTTGAAAAAGGGTTTAATAAAACTAGATTTTAACTAAGTAATTAACTAAGAAAATTAAAAAGGTAAAAAGTTCAGCGCGCGATTTTTGAAAAAAAAAGTTTAATCAATATGACATAATTGTGTTAGATCAATTACATTTCTTAACTTAATATTACTAAAACAATTTTCATGTTGTTACAAATAAATTCACAGCAACTTGGTAATTTGTTAACTATAGCACATATAGAATTACAAAATTAACTAATCTCTTGAACATATTACTATGCCAATTCAAACAATTAAGCAATTTTAATAACAAAGTAAAAGATTAAGTGAGGTAACAAAACATCTCTATATTGAAACAATTTAATCACAAAATCGTGCAAGTAATGTAAGGCTAATGTGTTATTTATTACCATTGCTAATTTAACCTTTAGCTACCTTAGAAGATTAAACATGCCCCAATTAAATATTGTGTCCATTAATTACAATTTCAATCCACTTAATAATTAATTCAGTTGTTACCTTACAATTTAAAGGCAATGTTTATAACAACACAAACATTATTTTTAATAAATAAAGCAATAGGACGTAATCAATCTAACAAGAATTAAATTTAAGACATTTTAATTAAATTTAGGATAACAACATAACAAATATTCATAGACATGTTCATAACAATAACAATAAAAGTTAAAGGATAGGAAACTAGAATCAAATTCGGTGTTTCCCCTGCTCTTCCCTCTTCACTCATTCTATTGAACCGAGGCTTCTACAAACACTTGAATGCTGCTGCCCAAGGTGGTTGAAGGGCTCTTTTCCAAGAGGGAAATCAGCAAAGGGAAGGAGAAGGGAAAACGGGAAACAAATGAAAGAATGTGAGCGAAAGAGAGAGAGATGTGTGGAATGAGAGGTGTGTTGAAATGAATAGATGAACGGGGTATTTATAGGTGGGATTGGCTTCTAAAACTAGCAAAAAATTAGCAGCCATATACCCCCTTGGTCGGCTACACATGTGACAATTTTGAATGTTTCAAACTTGCTAAATTTAGCTTGGGGAAAATCTTTAAAAGCACAGAAAGTGGAGGGGTTTGGATACAATTTCAAGGAGACTTCAAGAGCTTATTTTCAAGCCAATAAATCAACTATTTTGAGCTGATTGGGTCAGCATGTTGGACGGTTTTGAGCAGCCCAATTGCTCGGTTGGATCAGTCTCTCAGATTAGCATAACTGGGCCTCCTGTTCATAATAATCAACTATTTTGAGCTGATTGGGTCAGCATGTTGGACGGTTTTGAGCAGCCCGATTGCTCGGTTGGATCAGTCTCTCAGATTAGCATAACTGGGCCTCCTGTTCATAATATAATTAATAACAATTATTTAACCCAAAATAAATTGGATAAAAATTAAAATTAATTATATTATGTATTACTATTTATAATTTGGATCGTCTTTAGGTTGAAAAATTAATTCGCCTCGATGCTTCAAAAATCGCTTCCCGATTTTGTGCTTCTATTAGTGTCTGTAGAGCCAATTTTTACCATTTTTGCAAATCTGTCAAAAATAAATTAAAATTTATTATAAAATTAATTAAAATTCAATATGTTAATAATTTACGTACAATTTAATTATTTTATAATTATATTATATTTTTTGACAAGACTTACTATGAAACTGCATGAATTTGAGTTAAAAAGAGCATGAAAAAGTCTATATATTTTTGTGTTTCCACTATGTCATGACACAAGTCTTGATGTGTGACAAAATTGACTCTATAACAAGAATAAAACATGAAGTAGAGGCGTTTTGGTCTGTAAAATAGAACTTTAAGTTCAGGAACGTCAGCTAACCTAGGGTTAAGGACGACAGCCACTTGAAGGCTATATAGACCTTTTTAGCACATGTAAAGTACACCTTAGTTTTGAACCTAGTTTTCTTCTGTTAAATTTAGTCTTGTTCTCTTTCCTTCTTAGTTTTCCTAGTTTTAGTTATTTACTTTCTTCAAGAGATCTAATTGTAAAGGAGATCAAATTCTGTGGATTCGTGCTTAGTATCAATATCAATCAGGCTTTTCTTAAACTCTCTATTTCAATCCATTTCCTATGATTAATTCTTCCATTTATTCTATGTTTATAAAATCCATGAGAAACTAATCCTTCTATAGGGGATTAGCGAGTTGAAGCATGATCTCTTAACTAATTTGTAGGGTTACTTAATGGATCAATTTTTTGGAAAAGGAAGAACGTGAAACAAACCCTAGGCTTGACAACCTTAGGAAGTAATCAAGGTAGGAATTAACCCAAAATTGCTATTTGCCATCCGTCAACACCTTGACCCCAAACCAGTCTAGACTGTATGGTCAGAAGATAAGTAGTTCTTGCTGACTCGTTGTGTTAGTAGAAGATCAGAATGTCCATCTAGGGTAGCAACTAGTTGATTGACGAAGAACCTGAGACAACTGTTGATTGAGGTTACTGAAGCAAGCTAATCACCCATCTTTATATTTGATTCACTTTATTTCTTTCTATCTCCTGCAATTTTACTCTTTCTATGTTATTTTATTTCCTTAGTTTAAGAAACCCTAAAATTATCTCTTATTTTACTTTCGTACTGTAACTAACTTAAAGTATTAATTAGATCTTTAATTGTTTAGGTTAAGATTGATTTAGTACTCACTTCCCTTAGGTACGATCCTTGCAGTACTCACCTACTTCATTGTAAAATCTATATTACAACTCGACCCGTATACTTGTGGATACCATATTGTAATTCTTCATTCTACTGCAGTATTCACACTCTGTACATTAGTACATCCGGAGACGGTCAATAGCATCGAGAATAGCACTATTAACCTCGTATGATGATTGAGAGTCATGAGAGGAAAAAGCTAGTGCAGTAGCATGCTTGGGTGAAAGGACGTGTTCAAAAGCGCCTTCATCATCGTCATCTTCTCTAGCAGCCAAATGACATCCCTTAATCTACTCACTAAAGTTGGCATCGTAGTGATAGCCGATATGGTAAATTGCCCCGTAACTTATAGGTTGATTAGACGTAATGAGAGAGACTCTAAAAGTGCCAATTCTAATTGTCTAAAGATGTATTCATCCCTCTCCCAATACCGTTAGTACTGTCATTAAAAATAATGAAAGCAAGGTCAGGATGCCTATTAGTTTTGATAGAATCGAGCTACCAATAATTGGTGTTTCGAAGCTTGGCATGTTTCAACATAGGACGTAATTTCCAAGCTAGGATTAAGTAGAAGAGTCGATCATGAAGAGAAAGTTCAGAAGCTAAACCGGATTGAATGAAAAGAGCTTGATTAATACGGCCTTTTTCATTAGAGTTACCTCCAAAAGGCAAGTGCAATAAATATCCAAACTTTTTAACAGTGAGGCGAATAGGAGTGTTCATTAAAAATGAGGTGATGGAAACAACGAGGTGATTGGACTCATCATGTTCAAGTTCGACATTTGAATAAAAGTCTCGAACAAGATTATAAAATGTCAATGAAATTCTTTTAAAAAATCCATCCAACCCCAATTTTGAAAAAAAAGATAGATAAATAAAATTTCTGACTTCAAGCATACCAACATCTATTTTTCTAGATCCCTAAACCTTTTTGGAACCAAAATTTGTATTAAAACAAGATAAAAGTTTGAGGATTGAAAATGTTTGTTAAAAGACATCTCTAAATCACTAGATGGATTAGATGAAGATGCACCAGTTCTAAAACATTTCTTAGGAGCCATTCTATCTATTAAAACACTTAGAAACACTAAGACATTAAAAAAATTCTTTGGGAATTTTAACAAACACTTGATGGGCAAGGGTTTTTGGTAAAAATGTTAAGACAATCTTTAGGAAATAGGTAACCTCTTGTAATAAAACATAATATATATTGTTCAAAACAACCCAATAAATCATCAACAAACACTATTTCAACCTACGTTTTAGAAAATTAACAAGTTGAAAGTTTTTGTGTTTTACCTCAAAAATGTTGAAATAGGCAAAATCTCCAAGCAATGTTGAACAAATCTTAAGGAAATGAGGTTTGAAGATGTTGAAAAACCAAGATTTGACGAAGAAATCAAGAAATTTGAAGAAATTTTGGAGAAAAGTTGAGAGTCTTTTGATGAAGGGAAGAAAAAGGCTTTAGGGCATTTGAAAATATATTTTAGAAGCAGTTGTAGTACCTTTAAACACCCCATGGTATCGATAATTTCTCACGAGTATCGATACCAAATTGCAATTATGTTTTCCAAGTGCAGTGCAAATTGCAAAACTGAGATTTTTGAGTCTTTAAAGGTTCTAAGGGTCCTAAAATGACACAAAGATCATTCCTAAATATTTCATATTCATGGAAATGCAAAATGTAAGCATGATACATATAATTCATAAAGAAAACTTAGATTTTAAAGAAAAATGACTAAATTAGTAAGAATAAGACTAATTTAATAAGTTCAAAAATATCACAAGAGTATGTCATGTTAGATAAATAAGGTAAAAGTAGATCAAATATCTATATAAACTCCCCCTATCTTTATGCATACAATAGCGATGAAATTTTTATTTAACAAGCTTTTTGCAACAAAAATAATCAAAGAGCATAGAAAGTTTCGACACAAAGTTAATGCAAGGTGGTTAAATCTAGTTCTCTCCTAAGGGTCCAAAATCTCTCTTTGTCTAATAGCTTTATAAAAATGTTAGTTAATTGGTTCAAGCTGTCTGTATACTCTAGAACCATTTCACCCTTTTGGACATGGTCTCTAATAAAATGATGTCTAATTTCAATGTGTTTAGTCCTAGAATGTTAGATGGGATTTTTAGTGAGCCAAATAACACTAGTATTGGCACACTTGATAGGAATGGTATCTATATCAATTCCATAGTCCTTAAGTTGTTTTATCCATAAAACTTGAGCACAACAACTACCGACAGAAATATATTCTGCTTTGGTGGTGGACAATGCAACATTATTTTGTTTATTTGAAAACCATGATTGTAACAACCCGATTTAGACCCTAATCGAAACAGTGGTTTCAGGACCACGAATTCGAGTCAGAAAAATATTAAAATATTATTTTTCGTGTTTATTATATTTGAATTTGCATGTGTGAAAGTTTCATATGAAAATTTGCTCGATTGTGTGCTTAATTTAATAAAAGGGTTTAATCACGTAAATTGAAAAATAGATAGTTTATTTTATAAGGACCAATTTGTTAATGGCTTTGTAAATTGAAGTATTTATGTTGCAAATAAACCTTTAGACTATGTGATTGTCGAATGTACTTATATTATGTATGTTTTTGTTATTAGTTTAAAAAGGTTAAATATGTAATTAGGTAAATAATATAAATGTTATAATATAACATAAATAATGAAATGATGTTCATATATGCATGCTTTGACCGTAAATAAAAAGAAAGAAAAGAAACTAAAGCTTGGTGATATTCGGCCATTTCTCAAGCTTGATTCAAGGTTAGTTTGGATTCAGTTTTTGATAATTTTTACGTTTTTGAGATCGTTGCTTCGAATACTATCCGACCCATGCTATAATTTTTGACTTTGATGAATGTTTTGAGTTGTTCCATTGATGAATATTTCTGTTTTGTGATGTTTAATGATGAAATATTAAAGATATGTTTTAGATTAACATGTTTTGTGTTAGAGTTTTTGATGATTTTGAGTAACTAGGACTAAATTGTAAAAATAATAAATTGAGGGACTAAAATGTGAAATAAATGAAATATATGGACTAGTATAAGTATAAGGAATATTCAGCCTAACTATGTTGTTGTGAGATTGTGCATATTTTGTGTTTTATGCAATATGGACTAAATTGTGAAAAATGTGAAATATCATGGGTAAAAGTGTAATTTTCCCATTTGTGTGTTTTTGGATGAATTTGGTTGAATATTTGATTTAATAAGTTTAATTTATATTAATTTAGATCAAGAAAAGAGAAAATCGGATTTAGATCGGGGGAAAAATAAAGTTGTCAACTAGCCGATCCGTACCGATTTTTCATCGTCCGGGGTAAGTCTATAAGCAAATAGATATTGTTAATGCTAAATATGTATGAGTTAATATGCTGATTTGGAATTTATAGATTTATAGTAAAGTTATCCGAATATGATTAAGCATGGAAATAATGTATTTGAGCTTAATTCGACTGAGTTATAACATTTGAAAGTTCGTATGAACTATATGGCATATCTGGAATTTTTGATATATGAATTGTTTATGAGACAACTTTATAATAGTGATATTCGGGCTTTGAGCCTAGCAAGCCTTGTGCTGGTGAATTAAATCGGGCTTTATGCCTAGCAGGCTTATTCTCGGTGTATAAAATCAAACTTTGAGTTTAGCATGCCTTGTGCCGGTGTGAGATACAGGCTTATGCCTAGCAGGCTTTATGCCAGTGATTTATTATAAGCTTATGCCTAAAAGACTTCATGCTGATGTGGTATTTGAGTAAGTAAATTTAGCTAAATGGCCAGGTATGAATTAACTTGTTACCTATGTGAGATAAGGTAAGTAAGTACTTTGAATATTTGTGTTAAATCAGGTATGATAGTAATGAAAAATATATGTGAGATTAGTATATGCATTCGGCCTTGTGACTAAATAATTTGAATATCAATGAAATGATTCCTCGCTATGTACATATGTGTGACCATGTATATTCAGCCATATAGGTAATGTACATATGTGATGTTATATATGATCTTGTGTATTCGGCCAAATAAGTGATGTTTGTATATGAAGTTAAATCTTGTTTTGTGAGCTTGTGTAAATGAGTGGAAGTATATTTGAATGTGTAATGATATTTGGCTTTGAAAGTTGAATGAAAATTTGTAAAATTTTAACCTTATAAGTATTCGGCCAAAGTGATAGTTATGTTAAACATGTGTGGATATAGAATGTTCAAGTTGAGACTAAATATGCCATTGATATAGTAAATTGGTTCAGTTTAAATTTTAAGGAGTTGACTATATTATTGAGTTGTTATTTTCTTATGACTTACTAAGCTATGATAGCTTACTCTTTGTGTACATGTTTACTTTTTTTTATAGATTTTGGATTCACAATACAAGCTCGGGGATCGTCAACAAAGTTCATCACACTATCTACAGCTTTGGTATTTAAATATTTGAATTCAAACTATGACATGTATAGGCTGGAGTGAGTGCTCAGTAAAGTTGAATTTTTGGTAATGTATGTTTATTAGCCATGCGAAAATGGCTTAACTATTTTGCTTGAATTTAATTTTGGTTTGGATATAGTTTAAGTTCATTTTGGCCATTATGCTATGTGCTACGAATAATTATTAATATGTTACCTAAGTGTATGTGCTTTAGGTTATGGTTTATAAGTGTGATATGAATTAATAATGGTTGAGTGAATTTGGTTGTGATTTAAGCATGTTTCGAAAGTAATGTGCATTATTTATAAATAACCTGTTTGAGTTATGTTTGATGTTGTGATCTCGAATGAAAATATGAGTGTTTCGGCTAAAGTATTCATAAAATATGTTATGCATGATTAAGGTGGTTCTTTTAAGTCAATGAATTATAATTGTTTCAATGCTTACAGGTTGATTATTATGTTCGAATATGAAATAATTATGTTTGAGTTGTCTATGGCTTGTTCATTTGCTAAATATGGGTTTATGTTTTGATTAAATGATGTGGTTTAACTTTTTAGATGTGTATGGCATATTTATTTGTGGCTCTTTGTTTAATGCATACCTTGACTTTTTATTTGAGTTCAATAATAATTCATGAGGATATAGTAAAATACGCATGAATTTTAGAAGTGCAAAAGCTATAAATTGGCTATTTGGTGATATGACTATTATCTCACGTAAGTATATCTTTTAAGTAGAAAATATGGCTAGTGATGGTTTAATATGAAACATGTGAAATTTGGTTTTGATGTATGAAAGCTTAATTCAAAACTTGTTTAGATTATGAGTAATGATGTGATTAAATTATAAAGCATGATTTGTAATGGAAGTTTTGGTTAGTATGAAATAAGAGTATGGGTTATGCATGAGCCATGATTAGCATGTATGTTTGAATTCAGTTGATATTAAGAATCAAATATGTGTATCTAGTTTAAATGAAATATAATTATAATTTGATGCCTGAAAAGTGATTTATAACTGTGCTGAACTGTGTTTGGTTTGGTTTGGTAACGCCTCGTAACCTTAATCTGGCGACGGATACGAGTTAGAGGTGTTACAATGATCCTAGCATGGTGCCTAGGAATTGACTAGTATCGGAGGTGCTTTTCCTATCTAATTTGTAACCTCAAAAATCCGCATCCAAGAATGCATGTAAGATAAAGGATGAGTCTCTAGGATACCAAATGCCTAAATTGGGGGTGTCTCTAAGGTATCTAAAGATTTTGTTAAGGGCTTATAAATGCAATTCCTTAGGGCAAGACTGCTATCTAGCATACAAGCATACACTACATAATGTCAGGTCTACTTGTGATAAGATAAGATAATGAACCAATCATTGACCTATATAATTCTAAATTAACACATTTACCTTCCTCATCTTTATCAAGCTTTGTAGAGTGGCTCATAGGAGTAGCTTATGGTTTGAGAGTGTCCATCCCAAACTTCTTGAGTATTTCCTTTGTGTACTTAGCTTAATTGATGAAGATGAAATCCTTTCTTTCCTTGATTTGTTGTCCCAAAAAAGAAATTTAGTTCTTTTATTATGTTAATCTCAAATTCACCTTGCATTAACTTAAAAAATTCTTGACAAAGAAAATCATTAGTAGAACACAAAATAATATCATCAACATAAATCTGAACTACTAATAAATATTTGTCTTTTCTTTTAAAAAAAAGTGTTTTTTCAACCTGTAACACCCCAAACCCGGCCTAGACGTTATAGCTGAATCTGGCATGTCACATCGAAGTGCTTTTCGAAAATAGGACTAGTCGTTAAGAATCCGAATTTAAGTTAAAACCCTTTTAGTTTTCATTGCCAGAGAAAGTTTGGCAAATTAAGTTGTTACTAATTGAAATCAATTTGTCAAAACGATTGTCATGTTTATCACCTTTGATTCCTTAAACTGAATAAAATCGCAAAAGCTTTTAAAAACCTTGAAGTTTAAAATGCGTGTTTTCCTTGAAAACAGTTATTATTTTGAAAACTCATCTTTTCCTAGTCTAGCAGTTTAAGGTAAGAAATCAAAGCCCAAATAAAAGTTAAAACCATAAATGGCCTTATTACATAATCAAAAACCTAATATGAAATTTAAATAAATAAAGTCAAAAGTAGAACATTCGCAATCGTTTGGCCACCTTCAAGTCCCTCGCAGCTCCAAACGGTCTAAGTCTGAAGATTACCTGCACAGTTAAAAAAAACGGTGAGTTTACGAAAACTCAGTGTGTAATCCCTTATTAGTCAAACAGTAAACAATGCGTGCAGTAACAATCTGGGCCTGAGCCCTATTCAGTAACAGTACAGTCTGGGCCTTAGCCCTATACAGTAATAGTGTGAGCCTAAGCCTAATACAATATCAGTACAGTGTAATGCAATTACGCTTCCCACCCAAATCCAGCTAGCACACCACCCGTACCAACCAACACACCATGTCGGGATATAAATCGACCCACCCAGCCAGCACACCAATACCGCAACAAAGCTACCAGTAATAGTAATGCAACATAGCTACCAGAAACAGTAAATGTGGCAAAGTCACCAGTATCAGTAATTGTGGCATAGCCACTAGTAATAGTGAATGTGACATAGTCACCAGTATAACTCACGAAGATCTCGGTATAACTTGTTTCGCCAGGATGCATAGCATATGGACTAGTATGCGCCTCTTGCGGTATAGACTGCCTCAGATAGGACTCCCTCAGCAGACACCACGTGACCCAGAAATGTCACATCTCGCAACCAGAACTCACACTTGCTAAATTTCACGTACAGCTTCTTCTCCCTCAGAACACTTAACTACTGAGGCAAACACTCATTTATGTCACTTCCCTGCACAATTAAATATTTATGTGCAGTCTCCTAACTGTACCCCCGCTCAAATCTAATACTTCTAGGCCCATATTCGGGGCGTTACAGTTCACCTCTCCTTAAAAAAATTTCGTCCTCGAATTTTTCCAACTAGTAGGGTAGTCGCGTAACAACTATACTACTACGCTCTCGCTGCGCACTCTGATCCCAATAATGCTAATACACTTTAACTTGAACTTGGAACTTCTTACACACACCCAAAACACCTACCCACTGGAGCAGATATACATCACATGCATACAATCTCTATGTCCAAATCATCACACTCAAACAAAATATACCTAACTTAAAAGTGATTTGGCAATCCTGAGCATGATGTTCTTTAGACCTGCATCTGAGACATGCTCCTGACTTCCTCTAGCATTCCCCCGGATGACGCCTTCTACAATGCTTGCAAGCGGGAAAGTTTGGACGCATTTTAACATGCTTCACAAAACGAGGCTCCAGCCCCAGAGAACTGCAATCTCTTTTCTTCTTACAGTCTACACACCTAGCCTGGAGCATTTCACCAATCTGCTTAACTTCCTCTAGTACTTCCCTTACTAACCGGGTCAGTACCTCAGTACCAAGCTCTGGGTTATCGCCACTCGTAGTTAACGAGCTTACCCTAACCTCTATCTTAGTTACTAGTGCAGTCGTTGCCTCCCTAGCCTCATCGTTAGACATGTGGCCCGATGCCAAAGACCCAGCCCTAGCATTTCCTCGGCCTTTACCGAGGCCTCGCGTACCCCTTCCGCGAGTACCTCTAGTGCTCATATCAATATACGCTTAATCTATTTTAGAATTTTTATGTTATCATTTTATAATTCCAATAATTATTAACAAATATTTTACGATAAATAGTATTTAAAGTTTTTTTTTCGCAGATCGGGATCTCACTACAGTTTTCAATCTTTTACAGTCTCAGCTAACTCAGACTCTAGGGTTTTCCAGTATAGTACCACTACCGATAGTATAACATTTCAGTCTATAATAGTAAACAGTATCAGAGAACTTACAAATTTGGCACTAGAGACTCAATGTGCCACGCTTCCAGTAACGTCGTTCCAAAACAATTCAAATTCTTTTAAAATCATCTTTTCCAAAACCAAATTTTAGGAAAAACTTTTCAAAACCCTAATTTGAGAAAAAATTTTAGAAACCCATTCCACAGCCGAGTTTTGTAACTTGGTTCTAATGCCACTAAATGTAACACCCCAAACCCGGCCTAGACATTATGGCTAAATCTGGCGTGTCACATCAAAGTGCTTTTTGGAAATAAGACTTGTCGTTAAGAATCCGAATTTAAGTTAAAACTCTTTTAGTTTTCATTGCCTGAGAAAATTTGGAAAATTAAATTGTTACTAATCGAAATCAATTTTTCAAAACGATTGCCATGTTTATCACCATTGATTCCTTAAACTGAATAAAATTGCAGAAGCTTTGAAAAACCTTGAAGTTTAAAATGCGTGTTTTCCTTGAAAACAGTTATTATTTTGAAAACTCATCTTTTCCTAGTTTAGCAGTTTAAGGTAAGAAATCAAAGCCCAAATAAAAGTTAAAACCACAAATGACCTTATTACATAATAAAAAACCCAATATGAAATTTAAATAAATAAAGTCAAGAGTAGAACATCCGCAATTGTGTGGCCACCTCCGAGTCCCTCGCGGCTCCAAATGGTCTAAGGCCGAGGATTACCTGCACAGTTAAAAGAAAGGGTGAGTTTACGAAAACTCAGTGTGTAATCCCCTATCAGTCAAATAGTAAACAATGCGTGCAGTAACAGTCTGGGCCTGAGCCTTATTCAGTAACAGTACAGTCTGGGCCTTATCCCTATACAGTAACAGTGTGGGCCTAAGCCCAATACAGTATCAGTATAGTGTAATGCAGTTATGCTTCCCACCTAAATCCAGCCAGCACACCACCTGTACCAACCAACACACTATGTGGGGATATAAATCGACCACCCAGCCAGCACATTGATATCGCAACAAAGCTGCCAGTAATAATAATGCAGCATAGCTGCCAGAAGTAGTAAATGTGGCAAAGCCACCAGTATCAATAATTGTGGCATATCCACCAGTAATAGTGAATGTGACATAGTCACCAGTACAGCTCACGAAGATCTCGGTATAACTTGTTTCCGCCAGGATGCATAGCATATGGACTACTATGCGCCTCTTACAGTATAGGCTACCTCAGATTGGAATCCCTCGGCAGACACCCCGTATCCCAGAAATGTCACCTCTCGCAGCTAGAACCCACACTTGCTGAATTTCGCATACAGCTACTTTTCCCTCAAAACACTTAACCAATGAGGCAAACACTCATTTGTGTCTCTTCCTTGCACAATTAAATATTTATGTGCAGTCTCCTAACTGGACCTCGCTCAAACCTAATACTTCTAGGCCCAATCTGGGGCGTTACACAACCTGCCCTTTACTAAAACCCTTTTCAATAAGAAAATTTGATAACCTTTCATATCAAGCTCTAGAAGCTTATTTCAAACCATATAAAGCTTTTGAAAGTTTAAAAACATGGTTTGAAAATTTTGACTATTCAAAACTAGGTGGTTGTTCAGCATACACTTCATCATTTATAAAACAAATTAGAAAAGCACTTTTTACATCCATTTGATATAATTTAAAATCATTAAAGCATGTAAAAGTTAAAAGTATTCTAATGGCTTCCATCCTAGCTACAGGAGCATAAGTTTCATCATAATCTATTCCTTCCTCTTGAGTGTAACCTTGAGCAACAAGTCTAGCCTCGTTCCTTTCTATGTTACCGTTCTCATCTAGCTTGTTCCTAAAAACCCATTTAGTACCTATAGTAGATTTATCATAATGTCTTTCACCTAGGGTCCTTAGTTTACTTCTCTCAAATTGATTTAACTTTTCTTACATAACCAATATGCAATATTCATAATTTAATGCTTCTTTGATATTTTTAGGCTCAATGCATAGATAAATGCAACAAAATTACAAGTATTTATAAGAGAAGATCTAGTAGTTACCCCTTTCAATGGATCTTCCATTATCTTACGATCCTTCACATAGTTGAATTCTCTTCGATGAGTGACTTCCCTTTCCTCTATTGTAAGCTCTTCTAGAGCGTCTTGTGTTTTTTCCTGAATTTTTCACTTGATGATTGATCCCCTTCCTCATTATTATTAAAATTTTTTGCATAATCATCATCAACACAAGAATCCTTTCTAGGAGGAGGGTTAGAGTTAATAAAAACATGTATAGACTCTTCTACAATTAAAGTTCTTTTGTTAAACACTCAAAAAGCTTTAGAATTTAAAGAATAATCAAGAAAAATTCCTTCATCACTCTTTGCATCAAATTTACCAAGATTATCTTTGTCATTGTTTAAAACAACACACTTGAATCCAAAGCTATAAAAATAGCTACTGTTACGCTTTTATTTTTGAAATGTTCATAGGGAATTTTCTTTAAAATAGGTTTAATCATTACTCTATTAACAACATAGAAAGTAGTGTTTGTGGCTTCCTCCCAAAAATATTTTTGTAAATTATTTTTACAAAGCGTGGTTCTAACTATTTCTTCTAAAGTTCTATTTTTCCTCTCAACAACTCCATTTTGTTGAAATGTTCTAGGTGTAGAAAAATATGGCTAATTCCATTTGAGTAGCAAAAATTTTCAAAACCAAGATTTTGAAATTTGGTTCGATGGTCACTTCTAACATTATTGATAGAGTAACCTTTTTCCATTTTGGTCATTTTTTGAAAATGTGATGAATTTTTCTAAAGCTTCATCTTTAGTACTTAAGAAAAGAACCCCAAGTAAATCTAGAATAGTCATCAACAAATACAAGCTAATTGTCCTAATAGAGCAAATAAGTCCATGTGAATTAGTTAAAGAGTTCTACTAGTTGATCTATCATTAATAGGTTTAAAGGAAACTCTTTTATGTTTACCCTTAATACATGCATCACAAACTTTATCTAGTTCAAAATCAATTTTAGGTAATCCTCTTACTAAGTCATTTTTAACTAGTTTATGCAATATGCTCATGATAGCATGTCCTAGTTTTCTATGCCATAATAAAAAACATTTTTCATTTTTAGCAACAAGACATATGTTAGATTCATGCAAATCATCAAAATGCATCATCTATGTATTTCCTATCCTATGCCTTACAAGCGTAATCTTATTAGAAATAATGTCAATAAATATGACATTGAGACCTTCATCACATAATTGACTAATACTTAGTAAATTGTGCTTAAGACTGTTGGCATACAAGACATTTTCAATAAGAGTTGAAGAGTTTTCACCAATAGAGCCTATTCTTTCAATTTTTCCGTTGGAGTTGTCACCAAATGTAACTCCTCCTCAATTTTTTGGCTTCTATTTGATAAAGTGACTCTTGTCACCAGTCATATGTCTTGAGCATCCACTATCAAGGTACCATGAGTTTTTGCTTGACTTATCCACCTTGAAACAATGTTTCTCTTTGTACAAACATAGAATTAAGCTTTGATTTTTTTACCCAAATTATTTGGGGTCCATAAGCATCAGTACTTATAACTTTGGTCCTTTTAGGTATCCATTTAGAAATTAAGTTCCTATCTTGAAAAGTTATGAGTCCTTTAGGGACCCATACACTTTTAATAATTTTCTTTTATAAAGTTTTGGGGACCTCTATGTTTGTAGAAATTAATGTTATTTTTAACAAATTTTTTATTTGAATTGGATGAGTTAGAAGTTACATTTGAGTCATCGATGGTCATAAGGAAAGGGTTGGCTACTTCTTGATCTTTATTGTCAGATGAGTCGTCATCACTCCAAGTAGAAACATGAGCCTTAAGCTTTTGTTTGTTTGACTGAAATGACAGAAATGTGCAAGTGTACACAATTGCAACAAGTAATAAAGTAACAAGTAAATGTCGAGTTATCGTACCCACATGGACTGTGAGAAGAATTATTTATGAATGCAATTTTAAAAACACTTTGGTGAAGAAAAATATTTTCATTTGAGGAGGTGATTAAAAACTAGGATTTTAACTAAGTTAAATAAATAAAAATAAAATAAAAGTTCCAATGCACGATTTCAAAAGAATACTTTAATCAAGATGACATAATTTGTTAGATTAATTACATTTCTGAACTTGGAATTATTAAACTCATGTTTATGTTGTTACAAATAAATTCACGGCAACTCGGTAATTTGCATGTTTATGTTGTTACGAATAAATTCATGGAAACTCGATAATTTGCTAACTTATGAACATACTTACTTACCAAAATCCATTTATCTCTTAACTACATCTCTATGTCAATTCAACCGATTAAACAAATTTTAATAAGCAAATGTGTTAATGCATATACATACTTATGAAGTCAAAATAATCTCTTGTACATAGCTCTATGTCAATTCAAACAATTAATTTAATCTCATAAGCACATAAAAAATCATGTGAGGTAACAATGTATTTCTACCTTGAAACAGTTTAACCACAATAATCTTGCAAGTTATGCAAGGCTAATGTCGTTAGATACCGTTGCTAATTTAACCCTTAGCTACCTTAGATGATTAAACATGCACTGATTAAGTATCTTGTCAATTAATTACAATTTCAATCCGTTTAAATAATTAATTTATTAGTTTCCTTACAATTGTAATGCAAGAATAACTTAGTCATGGTTTTACTTAATCAAACATCTTAGAGGCCTATAACAACACAAACACAGTTTTAATAAATTAAGTAGATGAAATGCAATCAACTTAACACAAATTAAATTTAAGCCATATTAATTAAATTAAACATATCAAAATCACAAATATTTATATACATGTTCATCATAACAACAACAAAATTAAAAGGAAAGGGAATAAGAATCAAATCTGGTGTTTTCTCCATGGCTTGACTAGTTTTCTCCACTCCTCCTTCTCCACTTGTTCTTGTCGAACCGAGGTTTCTACGAACACTTGAATGCTGTTCCAAATGGTGGTTGATTGACTCTTTTTCAAAAGCTTAAATTGGAAAGGGAATAGGGGAAGAAAATGAAGAACAATGGAAGGGAATGAAGAGAGAAAAATGAGAGAGAATTGAAGAGATTAGAAGAGTTGAGATGTGCTTGAAGTGAGCAGCAAAGGGGGGTATTTATAGGTTGAGATGGCTGCTAAAATTATCAAAATTCAGAAGCCATAGAGTTCCCCCGTGGACGGTCACACATGTGGCAAGTTTGAAGAATTCAAACTTGCTATTTTAAGGTAGGGGCAAATCTTGAAAGGCACAAATAGTGGAAGGGTTTGAATGTAATTTGAAGGAGTCTTCAAGGGTCATTTTCCAAGTTAAATAATCAACCAAGATATTTGATTGGGTCAGCATGTGGGACGGTTTTGAGCTGCCCTGTAACACCCCGAACCCGAGACCGACACCGGAGTCGAACACGAGGTGTTAACAGACTTTAAACCCCTTATAAAAATATTTTGCAGACACTGCCAATCTGCGTACTAGTCGCTTTAAAAATCATATCTTGTGTTTCACAACTCCAAAATAAGTTTCGTGATTTTTCCCTGAAACTAGACTCATATGCCCATCTACATATTTTTTTCTAGAATTTTTGGTAAGGCCAATTAGTACAGCTTATTAGTCAAAGTCTCCCATGTTACAGGGATCGACTACCCTGACCTTTGCGCATTACGACTTGGATATCTCCTTGTACAGAGCTCCAATACTGATGCCATTTATTTCAATAGAAACTAGACTCAGAGAGGAATCTATCCATATATGGTATGACTCCTAATTATCTCTGGTTAATTTATAATGAATTTCCAAAGTCGGAACAGGAAATCCAGAAACCGTTCTGGTCCTGTCTCACGAGAACCTGAATATTTCTTAACATACTGTCCGTATGATTGTTTTGTTACTTTCCTATGAAAGTAGATTCATCAAGGTTTGTTTACATAATTTATTCACTATTTAATTCCATTCCTAATATTTTTAGTGATTTTCCAAATCTACATCACTGCTGCTGTCAGCATCTGCCTTTAAGGTAGACTTTACCTATTTCATGGTTTCCATGATTCAACTAGCCCTTTTTGCATAAATAGCACAATTTATGAAAGTGGTTAACCATCCCCGTGGCCAATCCTTGTCAAGCATATCCACACCAAATGATTATAACATTATACTCAAACACATATAAGCCATTTTCGCATGGCTATCCAAAATTTATACAAGTCCAAAGGGTCCACGACCCACAATAAACGGGTAGTCCTATACATGCCATTTCGAAGTTCAACCAAAATTGTACCAAAAAGGGGCTTTGATAGTGTGGGCGAATTTGACCTCAAGATCCCGAGTCCGATAGCTGGAGAACCAAATCTATAAAACAGAGGAGCAATGAAACGGAGTAAGCAATTTATGCTTAGTAAGTTTTGAGCAAGGAATTCCAGCACAACAAAAGTATAGCATTCATATAGCTAAACGGATAATTTCATATGCACAAATTTACGATATCGTACTTGCTTCACATTATCAACCCTTATGTACATACACAAAAGATCAACTCAGCCAAAGGCCGGTAGCTCGTTTATCAACTGAGCGAATTCTTATTTGTAAGGGCTCAACTAAATTCAAGCACATACGAAACATACCTCAATGTTGGGATGTTTCGAGAGTATTAACTGGAATTTTACAGCAAGTTCATTCATTCCCAAATCACGTACCTTCGGAATTTAACCGGATATAGCTCCTCGTTCAAATGCCTCCGGGACATAGCCCGGTTATAGTAATTCGCACAAATGCCTTCGGGACTTAACCCGGATTTAGTATCCCGCACAAATGCCTTCGGGCTTAGCCCGGAATTAGTATCTCGCACAACTGCCTTCGGGCTTAGCCCGGAATTAGTATCTCGCACAAATGCCTTCGGATCTTAGTCCGGATATTGTCACTTAGCACAAGCCTTCGGGACTTAGCCCGGACATCATCCAAATAACCATGCACATTTAACAATAAATCATGGCCCATTCGTATTTCATTTTCGTTAGCAAAACTCAAACACAAGACATTTATCATTCTTGCAAATTCGGCTCAATAGCCACACAAAGAGCATGATTTTAATTTGCTTAAAACATGATCTAATCACATCATAATTTAAGCTCTTTTACTCAAGAACTTACCTCGGGTGTTGTCGAACGATTCCGATGCTATTCGACCACTTCTTCCTTCCCTTTATCGGATTTAGTTCCCCTTTTCTCTTGAGCTTAATTAAACAAATAAATTGATTTAATCATTTGAGCATCGAAAAGAGGAACACAAGGCACTTAGCCCATATTTATACATTAGACATTAAAGTCACATATGTACGGAATCATGAATCAAACTCAACATTTTAGCTAATTTTTCCCCCTTGGCCGAATATGCATGTCTATTTTGGGGCCGATTTCAACACTTAATACATTCTACAAGTATGGTCACTTGTATTGACTAAACACCCTTTTGTTTCAAGTTCAAAACTTGGCTAATACACACATATACACACTAGTAAAGCATCCTCTCCCTTTCCATCAATTTAACACATGCATTGCTCATTAACATGCAAAAGTTATATTCTGCCTTAGCACACAACTTGCTAGCCGATTCTGCTCCATTTAGCAACCAATGCACATATGTGCTCACTCAAAAATGCTAAAAAGGAGGTTCAAGAATCATCAAGCCACCATCACATGCATCATTAACAAGCTTCATATTTAGCATGCAATGGCATTAACAAAACTCCACCTAGGCCGAATCTTAACTCATCCTCATGCCTCATCACCACAACATCAAACATCAACCAAGAATGATGCATCCATGGCCGAGTGTCATTTCCATCACATAGCAAGATTTAGACCATGGGCTAGGTAGAACTCAAGCTAACAACTAAAACATGCATGTATCTCATGGAACATCATCAAACATACCTTAGCCTAGCTACATGCGTGGCCGAACCTCTTCAACCTTTCTTCTTCCTTCCTCCTTAAAATTTTTGGCCAAGGATGAACCAAAGGATGAGCATTTTTTTTTCTTTGTTTTTTTCTTTCTAGTTTCGGCTAAATGAAGATGAGAAAAGATGAACAAAAATTTTCTCCTTTCTTTCTTTAGCTCACGGCAATGGGGGGAAAACAACTACACACATTTTTTTTTGTATTCATCATACTCCTTTTCATTATTTTATGCCCATGCCCCTTATTTTATTTTTTTCCTACATACCTCACTAGGCCAACATGTTCCCAACATGTTTCCACCCATAGCATGGCCAACCACTAGCTCAAATTTTGGGTAATTTGACATGCAAACCCATCATTTTCACAACATGCATTAATAGACCATTTTAAATTAGCCTATCATATTTTCACCATGTCTCATATCAATCCCTATTTAATAATTTCTCATGCAATTGGCAAAATTGGAGAATGAAACTTCCACATACTCATGTACACACATAATAAGCATAGAATATGGAAATCAATTATTTTTATGACTCGATTTTGTGGTCCCGAAACCACTTCCCGACTAGGGTCAATTTTGGGCTGTCACAACTCTCCCCCACTTAAGAAATTTTCGTCCCCGAAAATCTTACCGGTAAATAGGTTTGGGTATCGTTCTTTCATCGAGCTCTCGGTTTCCCAAGTAGCTTCCTCGATCCCGTGTTTGAGCCATAACACCTTCACTAACGGAACCCTTTTGTTTCGCAACTCCTTCATTTCACGAGCTAGGATACGCATCGGCTCTTCTTCATAACTCATATCGGCTTGAATTTCAACCTCTGATGGGCTAATTATGTGCGATGGATCAGATCGATAGCGTCGAAGCATCGAAACATGAAAGACGTCGTGAATCTTTTCAAGCTCAGGGGGCAAAATCAATCTATACGCAACCGGACCAACTCGTTCGGAGATTTCGTACGGCCCAATGAATCTCGGGCTCAACTTGCCCTTACGGCCAAACCTGAGTACCTTTTTCCAAGGCGAAACTTTAAGGAACACTTTATCTCCCACCTGATATTCAGTGTCCCTTCGTTTCAAATCCGCATACGATTTTTGACGATCTGTGGCTGCTTTCAGACTTTCACGGATTACCCTTACTTTCTGTTCGGCATCCTTAATCAAATCAACTCCGAAAATTTTACTTTCACCAAGCTCGATCCAAAACAATGGTGTACGGCATTTACGACCGTACAAAGCCTCGTAAGGTGCCATCTTAATACTTGATTGAAAACTATTATTGTAAGCGAATTCAATCAAAGGTAAATACCGTTCTCATGAACTACTGAACTCGAGGATGCAACATCTCAACATATCCTCAAGTATCTGAATTATCCGCTCAGATTGACCATCGGTTTGGGGATGAAAAGCAGTGCTAAAATGCAGCTTGGTACCCAAAGCTTCTTGCAATTTCGTCCAAAATCGCGAGGTGAATCTATGATCTCTATCCGACACGATAGAAATAGGTACCCCGTGTAATCTCACAATCTGAGAAACATACAATTCGGCTAGTTTATCCAATGAAAAATCCGTACACACGGGGATAAAGTGAGCCGACTTAGTCAGTCTATCGACAACAACCCAAATCGCATCCTTCTTACTTGTTGACAATGGCAGTCCGGACACAAAGTCCATTGTGACTCTATCCCATTCCCACTCGGGTATCATGATCGGCTGAAGTAATCCTGAAGGCACTTGATGTTCCGCTTTCACTTGTTGACATATTAAACATCTCGAAACAAGGTCGGAGATGTCTCGTTTCATACCATGCCACCAAAACCAACGTTTCAAATCGTTGTACATTTTCGTACTCCCTGGGTGACTTGACATTCGGCTACAATGGGCTTCGTTCAGAATCATCGAAATGAGTTCCGAACTCCTTGGAACACACAAACGACTTCTGAATCTCAAACAATCATCATCAACTTTCTGGGCTTCACGAATTTGATGAATCAATAATGGTTTGGCTTTTAATTCAGCAACTAACACATTGTCAGGTAGAACAGACAAATGCACATTCATTGCTCGTAAAGCAACCAATGACTTCCGGCTTAAGGCGTCCGCAACCACATTAGCCTTTCCCGGGTGGTAATCAATGACAGGCTCGTAATCTTTCAACAACTCAAGCCAACGTCTTTGTCGCAGATTTAAGTCTTTTTGAGTTATCAAATATTTGAGACTTTTGTGATCCGAAAATACATGGCACTTCTCACCAAATAAGTAATGTCGCCATATTTTTAAAGCAAATATGATGGCAGCTAGTTCAAGATCATGGGTCGGATAATTTTTCTCATGTGGCTTTAATTGTCTCGACGCATAGGCCACAACTCAACCTTCTTGCATCAATACGCAACCCAACCCAAGTAGGGATGCGTCACTATAAATGACACTCTTTGCCTGATTCGGGTTGCACTAAAATTGGAGCTTCAGTCAAATAAGTTTTTAGTTGATCAAAACTTTTCTGACATTTCTCCGTCCATTCGAACTTAACATCCTTTTGAAGTAGCTTCGTCATTGGTGTGGCTATCATCGAGAAACCTTTGACAAATCGTCGGTAATAACCGGCGAGCCCCAAAAAGCTCCGAACCTCAGTAATATTTCTCGGAGGTTTCCAATTAAGTATGGCTAAAATTTTGTTCGGGTCAACTCGAATACCCGATGCGGATACTACATGACCCAAGAAGCTAGCCTCTCTTAACCAGAACTCACACTTACTGAACTTAGCATATAACTGCTTATCCCGCAAAATTTGCAACACTAGCCTCAGATGCTCAGCATGTTCGGTCTCATCTCTTGAATAGACCAAGATGTCATCAATGAACACAACTACGAACCGATCCAAATATGGTCTGAAGATCCGATTCATCAAATCCATAAATACCGCAGGGGCATTAGTGAGCCCAAACGGCATCACTAAGAACTCGTAGTGACCATATCTCGTTCTGAAGGCAGTTTTGGGTATGTCCGAATCTCGAATTCGCAACTGATAATAGCCCGATCTCAAATCTATTTTTGAGAACACTGAGGCTCCCTTCAGTTGGTCGAACAAATCATCGATACGTGGTAACGGATATTTGTTCTTTATCGTCACTTCATTCAGTTGACGATAGTCAATGCACAACCTCATGGTTCCGTCCTTCTTTTTCACGAACAATACTGGTGCACCCCAAGGTGAGAAACTTGGTCGAGCAAAACCTCTATCCGTCAATTCTTGCAACTGAGCTTTCAACTCTTTTAACTCGGTTGGTGCCATACGATACGGAGCTATCAAAATCGGCGTAGTCCTAGGTACAAGCTCAATACCAAACTCTACCTCCCGAACAGGTGGTAAACCCGGTAATCCTTCAGGAAAAACATCCGGGTATTCACAGATTCGGGTTTCTTGTCTAATTCTTTGTCATCCAGTACATACGCAAGGTATGCTTCGCACCCTTTTCTTACATATTTCTGGGCCAACATTGCTGATATTACAGCTGGCATCCCCTCCAAGTCCGTAGACTCAACTCGGATTACTTCGTTATTTGCGTACCTCAAATCAATAGTCTTGCTTTTGCAATTCACAACCGCATCATGCGCGGTCAACCAATCCAAACCAAGAATAACATCAAATTCATCAAACGGCAAAAGCATCAAGTCCGCCGGAAAACAGGAACCTCGAATTTCTAGGGGACATTTCTTACACACTTTGTCGACAAGCACGTAACGACCCAAGGGATTTGACACCCGAATTACGAATTCAGTAGACTCAATAGGTAAAGTCTTACTGGATGCTAAGGTTTCACATATGTAAGAATGAGTAGAACCGGGGTCAATCAAAGCAATTACATTAGTATCAAAGAGAGTAAAAGTACCGGAAATAACATCAGGCGAAGAAGCATCCTCGCGGGAACGTATAGCATAAGCTCTAGCAGGCGCACGAGCCTCGGATCTGGTCGTAGCATCTCTAGATCCTCTCTGGCCACCACTAGCATTGCCCGTATTTCCAGATGGTCTACCTCGAGCAGTGGTAGCACCCGGTTTCCCACTCTGATTTACATTCTGTTCAGACAACCTCGGGCAATCTTTAATGAAGTGGTCAACTGATCCGCACTTGTAACAGGAGCGGTCAGGGAATCTACAACTCCCCGAATGCCATTTACCGCAATATCGACATTTCGTTCTGTCTTGACGTTCATTCCCAACACTGGCAACCGAAGTGCCTCGTGTACCCACAGGGGGTCGATCACGATCTCGTCTAAAAAGGCCCGAAGTGCCTCTAAACTGGCCCGCATCATCTCGAAATTTCTTCGATGCCTGTTGAAGAGACTTTCCCGAAGATCTTTTATGAAACTCTCCAGTTCCCACATTAACTTTTTGTTTTTCTTTTCTAAGCTCTTCGGCTTTACAAGCTCGCTCGACAAGTACTACGAACTCTCGTATTTCAAGAACGCCAACGAACATTTTTATATCTTCATTCAGCCCATCCTCGAAGCGTTTACACATAATAGCCTCGGACGAAACACATTCCCGAGCGTATCTACTAAGTCTAACAAATTTTCGCTCGTAATCAGTAACTGACATAGAACCTTGCTTAAGCTCAAGAAATTCCTTCCGTTTTTGATCAACAAATCTCTGACTGATATACTTTTTCCGAAACTCAGTTTGGAAAAACTCCCAAGTTACTTGCTCTCGGGGCACAACAGGAGTCAGAGTACTCCACCAATAGTAGGCAGAATCGCGTAGCAAGGAGATAGTACACTTTAGGCATTCATCGGGTGTACAAGATAGCTCATCGAGTACCCGGATAGTGTTGTCCAATCAAAATTCAGCTTGCTCGGCATCGTCGCTATCCGTAGCCTTAAATTCAGTAGCCCCATGTTTTCGGATTCTGTCAACTGGGGGCTTATTTGACCTTATTTGGTCAGTTACCGGAGGTATTGTAGGTGCGGGGGTGGTATTAGTCGGGAATGGAGGTTGTGGAACAGCCGTATTAGTTCGAATGTATTGGTTGAACCAATCATTCATCACGCTATAGAAAGCTTGTCTAGCTTCATCATTCGGGTTACTAGCATTAGGTTGAGAGTCCGCCGGCGCTGTCCCTTGTGCGGGAGCAGGCGCCACACTCTCAAGATCATCAGCTACCTCTCGGTCGGGATCGGGATCCATTACTATAATAAACACATTTACAATTGTCAGAAATCACCACACTATCAAGTAATCACATAAAATGGCATGTATAGCTAGACCCAACGCATTACGGTAGTCCTAGAATCGACTAAACCGTAGCTCTGATACCAATCAAATGTAACACCCCGAACCCGAGACCGACACCGGAGTCGAACACGAGGTGTTAACAGACTTTAAACCCCTTATAAAATTATTTCCCAGACACTGCCAATCTGCGTACTAGTCGCTTTAAAAATCATATCTTAAGTTTCACAACTCGAAAATAAGTTTCGTGATTTTTCCCTGAAACTAGACTCATATTCCCATCTACATATTTTTTTCTAGAATTTTTGGTAAGGCCAATTAGTACAGTTTATTAGTCAAAATCTCCCATGTTACAGGGATTGACTACCCTGACCTTTGCGCATTACGACTTGGATATCTCCTTGTACAGGGCTCCAATACTGATGCTGTTTGTTTCTGTAGAGACTAGACTCAGAGAGAAATCTATCCATATATGGTATGACTCCTAATTATCTCTGGTTAATTTATAATGAATTTCCAAAGTCGGAACAGGAAATCCAAAAACCGTTCTGGCCCTGTCTCACGAGAACCTGAATATCTCTTAACATACTGTCCGTATGATTGTTTCGTTACTTTCCTATGGAAGTAGATTCATCAAGGTTTGTTTACATAATTTATTCACTATTTAATTCCATTCCTACTATTTTTAGTGATTTTCCAAATCTACATCACTGCTGCTGTCAGCATCTGCCTTTAAGGTAGACTTTACCTATTTCATGGTTTCCATGATTCAACTAGCCCTTTTTGCATAAATAGCACAATTTATGAAAGTGATTAACCATCCCCGTGGCCAATCCTTGTCAAGCATATCCACACCAAATGATTATAACATTATACTCAAACACATATAAGCCATTTTCGCATGGCTATCCAAAATTTATACAAGTCCAAAGGGTCCACGACCCACAACAAACGGGTAGTCCTATACATGCCATTTCGAAGTTCAACCAAAATTGTACCAAAAAGGGGCTTTGATAGTGTGGGCGACTTTGACCTCAAGATCCCGAGTCCGATAGCTGGAGAACCAAATCTATAAAACAGAGGAGCAATGAAACGGAGTAAGCAATTTATGCTTAGTAAGTTTTGAGCAAGGAATTCCAGCACAACAAAAGTATAGCATTCCTATAGCTAAACGGATAATTTCATATGCACAAATTTACGATATCGTACTTGCTTCACATTATCAACCCTTATGTACATACACAAAAGATCAACTCAGCCAAAGGCCGGTAGCTCGTTTATCAACTGAGCGAATTCTTATTTGTAAGGGCTCAACTAAATTCAAGCACATACGAAACATACCTCAATGTTGGGATGTTTCGAGAGTATTAACTAGAATTTTACAGCAAGTTCATTCATTCCCAAATCACGTACCTTCGGAATTTAACCGGATATAGCTCCTCGTTCAAATGCCTTCGGGACATAGCCCGGTTATAGTAATTCGCACAAATGCCTTCGGGACTTAACCCGGATTTAGTATCTCGCACAAATGCCTTCGGGCTTAGCCCGGAATTAGTATCTCGCACAAATGCCTTCGGGCTTAGCCCGGAATTAGTATCTCGCACAAATGCCTTCGGATCTTAGTCCGGATATTGTCACTTAGCACAAGCCTTCGGGACTTAGCCCGGACATCATCCAAATAACCATGCACATTTAACAATAAATCATGGCCCATTCGTATTTCATTTTCGTTAGCAAAACTCAAACACAAGACATTTATCATTCTTGCAAATTCGGCTCAATAGCCACACAAAGAGCATGATTTTAATTTGCTTAAAACATGATCTAATCACATCATAATTTAAGCTCTTTTACTCAAGAACTTACCTCGGGTGTTGTCGAACGATTCCGATGCTATTCGACCACTTCTTCCTTCCCTTTATCGGATTTAGTTCCCCTTTGCTCTTGAGCTTAATTAAACAAATAAATTGATTTAATCATTTGAGCATCGAAAAGAGGAACACAAGGCACTTAGCCCATATTTATACATTAGACATTAAAGTCACATATGTACGGAATCATGAATCAAACTCAACATTTTAGCTAATTTTTCCCCCTTGGCCGAATATGCATGTCTATTTTGGGGCCGATTTCAACACTTAATACATTCTACAAGTATGGTCACTTGTATTGACTAAACACCCTTTTGTTTCAAGTTCAAAACTTGGCTAATACACACATATACACACTAGTAAAGCATCCTCTCCCTTTCCATCAATTTAACACATGCATTGCTCATTAACATGCAAAAGTTATATTCGGCCTTAGCACACAACTTGCTAGCCGATTCTGCTCCATTTAGCAACCAATGCACATATGTGCTCACTCAAAAATGCTAAAAAGGAGGTTCAAGAATCATCAAGCCACCATCACATGCATCATTAACAAGCTTCATATTTAGCATGCAATGGCATTAACAAAAACTCCACCTAGGCCGAATCTTAACTCATCCTCATGCCTCATCACCACAACATCAAACATCAACCAAGAATGATGCATCCATGGCCGAGTGTCATTTCCATCACATAGCAAGATTTAGACCATGGGCTAGGTAGAACTCAAGCTAACAACTAAAACATGCATGCATCTCATGGAACATCATCAAACATACCTTAGCCTAGCTACATGCGTGGCCGAACCTCTTCAACCTTTCTTCTTCCTTCCTCCTTAAAATTTTTGGCCAAGGATGAACCAAAGGATGAGCATTTTTTTCTTTGTTTTTTTCTTTCTAGTTTCGGCTAAATGAAGATGAGAAAGGATGAACAAAAATTTTCTCCTTTCTTTTCTTTAGCTCACGGCAATGGGGGGGGAAAACAACTACACACATTTTTTTTTGTATTCATCATACTCCTTTTCATTATTTTATGCCCATGCCCCTTATTTTATTTTTTTCCTACATACCTCACTAGGCCAACATGTTCCCAACATGTTTCCACCCATAGCATGGCCAACCACTAGCTCAAATTTTGGGTAATTTGACATGCAAACCCATCATTTTCACAACATGCATTAATAGACCATTTTAAATTAGCCTATCATATTTTCACCATGTCTCATATCAATCCCTATTTAATAATTTCTCATGCAATTGGCAAAATTGGAGAATGAAACTTCCACATACTCATGTACACACATAATAAGCATAGAATATGGAAATCAATTATTTTTATGACTCGATTTTGTGGTCCCGAAACCACTTCCCGACTAGGGTCAATTTTGGGCTGTCACATGCCCAGTGCTCGGTTGGATCAATTTTCTCGGTTCAACTTAACTAGGCCACTTCTCATAATTAATTAAGAATAATTTACTTAACCCAAATTAAATTGGATTAAAATTAAAATTAATTATATTATGGATTAATACACATAATTTGGACCGTCTTAGGCTGAAAAATTAATTTGCCTTGATCCTTCAAAATTGCTTATCGATTTTTTGCTTCTAATAGTGTCTGCCGAGCCGTATTTCACCCTTTGTGCGAATCTGTCAAAAATAATAAAAAATTATCAAAATTTATTATAAATTTAAGTAAAATTCAACAGGTTAATAATTTAAGTACAACTTAATTATTTTATAATAATTAAATATTTTTCAATGAGAATTTTAACGAAACTACATGAATTTGAGTTAACCAGGGCATAAAAAATGTATATATTTTCATGTTTCATTGACCCTGTTTTCTTCCATTGAGGACAACCAAACTTGATGTGTCCCGGCTTCTTGCGTTTATAGTATATGATGGGCTCATTCTCCTTAGAAGATTCAATCTTGAGTCTTTTTGAAATGTTCTTCCTTTGTTGGACCTTATAAACCTTTTGAATCTTCTTGCAAACATGGTCATCTCTTCATCCTCATCCACTTCTTCATTTGAATTATCTTATTCTATTATGGAGTTGATAGTAACACCAACCTTCATCTTTTCAACTTTATCTTCTCTTTTATTCAGTCCCTTGAGTCTCATTTCATGAGTGAGCAAGGAACCAATTAGCTCATATAATGAAAGAGCCTCCAAATTTTTTTGCTTCCTCTATGGTTGTAGATTTGGCATCCCAAGACATAGGAAAGCTTCTAAGCATATTCTAGACTACTTCTTCATTGGGATAGATCTTTCCATAGGATTTGAGCTCATTGATGATGATGGTGAATCTATCAGACATTGCTTTGATGTCTTCCTCAGGCTTCATTGTGAAAGTATCATAATTGAGAGTGAGGATTCCCACCTTTGATTTCTTGACTTGATTAGTACCCTCATGAATGACCTTTAATTTGTCCCAAATTTTCTTAGCATTGGAACATGAAGAAACTTTACAATATTCATCCAGATCAATTGCACAAAAGGGAGTGTGTGCATAGCCTTGGCGTTAAGTTGTATGTTTTTCCTATCTTCCTCACTCCATTCTTTCTTGCTCTTTGGAACTAACTTCTCACCTTCTTACTTTTGAGGAATGGATGGACTATCCATGATGATGTCCCACACAGTAAGATCATTGGCTTGTATGGACTTCATTCTAGTATTCCAATATGAATAATTTTCACCATTGAAGTAAGGAAATTTATTAACAACTTGAAACTGAGCAACCATAATAGAGTTGGAAGTAGATATCATCTTGTACGGTTTGAATAGATGAGATTTTATCTACCTCGATGATCTTCTATTGGTTTTTAGACCGTCTTTTAGAGACTAGCTCTGATACCAATTGTTAGTTCGATAAATCAAACCACAATTGCCAAAAGGGGAGTGAATTGGCTTTTTAAAAAACAATGAAAGCTAGAAAGAAAATTGAAAGATAAGCACGATAATTTAGAGTGGTTTGGTCCCAATTGCCTACTCAACTATCTTAGCTTTCCACAATTAAGAAATTTTCCAAATTCACCAATTTGATAACCTTTGAGGACAAGGTTTAACCTTAGAACTTCCTTAAGATTTCTACTCCGAATCTTAAGGCACAAACTCTCTCAAGGAAATACAAATAAGAAAACAAAGAAATAATCCTTACAAGGTTAAATTGTTTGCACATTAACCTCAAATACAATGAAATACACATGAGTAAAAGAATAGAACTAAAGTTAACAAGTGAATGTAAACAATATCGAAATAGTAAGCTTAAAGGTTGTTTGATTGATGGTTTTCTTGAAAGTGCTTTTTTGTTGTTGTAGGAACTTTAGAAGTTGGTATTTAAACCCCTTAATTGATTTCCAACTGTTGAGGTTGCTGGTGTCATGATTAAAGTCATTGAGGATGTAAAAACCATAGCATTTAATTCACCAGCAACATTGAGTATCGATACCATATAAAACGGTATCAATATTTTTTGCAATAAATGCTAAATTCAGTGACCATTGGAGTTTTACCATCAATACCAAAACACTTTTATTGATATTTTGTAGGTTTTGTGAGAAACAAAATGCTATTTTGATATTGCTTTTAAGAGGGGGTATCAATAGTTCAGAAAATACTGATACTTGGCCAAAAAGATATCGATACTTCTTGGCTTGGAGCAATTTTAACTTGTTTGAAAATTATTTGATTTGTTAAAGGTCTTTTGACAAAGTGAAAACCATTTTGACTTGATTTTAAAGTTGTTTCAAATATTTTCTAAGAGCTCAAAGTAGATATTCAAAATTTTATCTCTTATACTTCAATTTTAAACAAATCATTTTGTCAATTTTGTTCAATTTTGACTTATATTCAAAAACACTTCAATTTGTTATATCAAAATATTTTATCAAATAAATCTTGGTTTAACAACCTTCTTTTTTATTTATTAATAAAAACACTCTTAAGAGTTGTTTATTTGCAATATTCAATTCATGTAGTTTTTCAAAAGTTTTTCACCTTAATTTTATCTTAAGATTTTAGAAGAAGTCTTCACACTCCAATTTGTGAAGAAACCGTTCTTAAAGGGTTGGTTAGAGCTTTTGATTTAGTTTGTTAGAATCTTTATTCCAAAAGGTTCAACCGAACAACATCTTTTTCAATAATCAGACTCTTATTTTATTTATTCCCATAATTCCATCCTTTCTTTAATATTCTTGTTTGTTTTATTTTCTTGAGTACTAACTAATTTGATTTCAATTTTTAACATTCAAGAACACCTTTTTCTTACGAGATTTGAAAACATTCTTGGTGTTCATGTTTAAGGAGTCATCTTCTTAGCTGATTGTGCCAATTATTATAAGCTTTCATGTTTTCAATTTTTTTTTTGTAATAACATTTAACCTCTTCTTGTCTATTCTTTTCAGATTCGAGCTAGGCTTCTCAATTCACAATTTGGCAACTTTTTGCTTACCAAGAAAGCCTTATTCCTTGTAATGCCCTGAATTTTTAAAGTCTATTTTACAAATTCAGTCATAATTAAGTATTTGTATTAGTGGTTAAGTCTGTTAATTCTGTGTTTTAGGTATTGGGTTTGAGTCTCAGTTTGATCCTTTTTGTTCCTAAGCCTATCTGATTTTAAATGAAATATGTTTTGTTGTCAAAATAATTTTAGAGATGATTTTAAATGAGTTTGTTGATAATAATAATATATACTTATAATAAATCAAGTAGTAATTTTAAAATGCTTTAACTTTTGGGCTTGTTTCGAAATAAATTAAACAAGTGCCTTATTTAGGTTTAATTTCATTTTACGTTTGCCCTTTTATTTTATTTATTTTTGAAAAAAAAAGTGAATAAAAGACCCCAAAACCCACATTTCCCTTTGCTATTCCCCAAACCACGCCGCAATTTTAAATTGCTAAATCTTGTTTTTCTTGTTTCATTTGTTCGTCGGTTCTTTCAATTTTGTTTTAAGAATATTCTTTAAACATTAGATTGTTTTTCATTGCGTCTTCAATTTGGTTAGTTCTTGATTGGTTAATTTGAGGGTTTTGGGATGCAATTGGTGCTATGAAATTTTGTTATTATTTGATTAATTAGGTCGTTACATTTAGGTGAGAGTCGTGAGATGTTTGACACTTCTTCAACATCGTATTTTGTGTAGTTGTGGTTTGATAATCGGTAAGAGTTTGGAGGAGTTTTGGTGTTTTTAAATAGTTTGATTTTTGGCTATCTCATGCCTAGATACTGCAATAACCATTTTATTGGTTGTATTTAGGTCTCGGGAGTCCTGTGGTTGCATTCTTCTCAAAATCGAACCAGGTGTGTAATAGGAAACTCTAAAAACAACGAACAACGAAAGCCAAAATTGGGGCTTGTTGATGCCACACAGTCCTATGGTAGGCTATGTATGACACACGACAGTGTGACAAGCCGTGTCTCACACACGGTATAGGCCATTTTGGGCCATGTGGGCCAAAATTTTAGAATATTTCCCTAGGGTCGTACATGTCATCCCGATCGACTATAGGCCTTTCGTGGGGTCGGTATGTGTTATATATGTGACAGCCCAAAATTGACCCTAGTCGGGAACTGGTTTCGGGACCGTTAAACCGAGTCACCGAAATGTTTGAATGTGATATTTATTGTCTAGAATATGTAACTATGAATGTGTGAAAATTTCAAGCTTCGATTTAGTCGATTGCATGTGAATTAAGTCAATAGGACTTATGTGAGAAAATTTTAAAATGTGATAGGTCAATGCGTAAGGACCTATTAGTGCATGTGGGAAAAAGGGGGGGACTTGCATGTCAAATTCCCCCTCATAATAAGTAGTGGCCGGCCATGCTATGGGTGGAAACATGTTGGGAACATGTTGGCCTAGTGAGGTATGTAGGATAAAATATAATAAGAAGTATGGGGAAATAAAGAAATGGAAAAAGGAAAGGATGTGTGTAATTGTTTCTTCCCCTCCCCATTGCCGTGAAAGTAAGAAGGAAAAACAAAAAAAAAAGTGTCCATCTTCCTTCATTTCCCCTTGGCCGAATGTTCTAAGGAAGAAAGAAAACAAGTTGTGTTTTTTTTGGTTCTTCTTGGCCGGATTGAAAGAAAGAATTGGGGCAAAAACATTCGGTCACTTGAAGCTTGAGAAGGGGGGGATGGGTGAAGAAAACTAAGTGTTCATCTTTGTTTCTTCTAAGCCGAATGTGAAGGAAGAATAGGGGAGAAACACCACTCGGTCATCCTAGGCTTAAACTAAGGTAAAAAGTTTATGTTAAAATTTGATTTTGGGAATGAATAAAGCTTTCGGCCATAGTAGTCAATAAAGAATATGGCTATTGTTTCATATTAATTTGGACGAATCATGGTGGATGGGCGTTTGAGCCAAACAAATGATCATATGTATGCATTAGATGCTAAGTAGAAAGAATCGGCTATCATGTTGGATGCTATTGCCGAATATGAACTTGGTTATATTTGAGTAATGTATGTGTTTGAGTTGACGGCATGAAAAGAAGGCTTAAAATGTGTTATAAACAAATTATATGTTAAACTAAGGTTTGCTAAATTACCATTTTTCCTTGCCGAATATGTGCTTAATTAAAGAAGAGTTTGTGTTGAATGTTTAAATAATTTAGATAATTATTAATCTAAGTCTAAGCTAGGTAAAGTAAATGATTGTGGCTTAATTGTTTTAGGGCAAGTGGCTATTATGGTGAAATGCAAATTCGGTCATGGAATTTAATGTATTTCTTATTGAATTTTGATAAATTTTGTTATAAGAAATATTAAGGATGAAATTGAGTTGGCTTTTTAAATGGCATTAATTTTTGGTATTAAGTTGAATTGGAAAGTTGATAAATGTGTAAATATGACTTAGGGCTTATATAAGCATTCGGCATTAGCTAAGGAGTGAGAATTTGATAGTTGATGTATATGTAAATGGGTAGTGTTAATTGAATGTGATTTATTTGGTGATAATCGTAGTGGTTAAACTAGTTAAATTATTGATTTAGCTCAAGGAGTTAAAGGAGGTGAATCGAGCAAAGGCAAAGAAAAGGTCATCGAGTAGCCGAGTTGGAACCGTCTTACCCAACACGAGGTAAGTCGTTAAGCATGTAGTTGGTATTATTTCAAATGGTCATAATGTTTACGTATGTGATGATGAAATTGTTGAATGAAAAGAAAAGAGGTAAGATGTACTGAGTTGTTGATCTCGGCACTAAACGTGCGGGTATAACCATTTATGACCATGAGATTGGCGCTAAGTGCGCGGGATTAAATTGTACAGCACTAAGTGTGCGATTTGACTATGTTGCACTAAGTGTGCGAAATGAATATGATGCACTAAGTGTGCGAATTGACCATGCGGCACTAAGTGTGCGAGTTTGACTATGTAGCACTAAGTGTGCGATTTGATTACGTAGCACTAAGTGTGCGAGTTGATTATATAGCACTGAGTGTGCGGACTCAATATACATTCGTGAATCATTATGGACACTATGTGTGCGACACTATCGAGTCGATCGCGGACAGCGGATCGGGTAAGTGTCTTGAGTACATGGCTAATAGGTGCTATGCTTATACTTGGTGTTGAGCTCGGTAAGTTTGAACCTATGTGACAAATATACTTGAAGTCACGTACATAAAAATTATCGTAGGATGGGTGAAAGGCCGTTTAGTCGTTTGATTGTAACGAAAATAAATTGATTTATGAAATTGCCTCAATGTCCTATTGATGAGTATATGGAATGTGAATGCATGAATTGATATGAAACTGAATCGATAGGTTGGAGGAACTATGGTATAGTTCGGTATGGATGGAGTAAATTGTCTCGTTCCATTTTGTTTCCTCTTGTGATTATGTTATTGATGGATGGTAGTACATTGCTTATGACTTACTGAGTTATAAACTCACTCGGTGTTTCCTTGTCACCCATTATAGGTTGCTTGGACTCATCTATTTTTGCGAGGTCAGGTCGTCATCGAAGTCATCACACTGGATAGCAAGTTTTGGTACTTTCTTCTTAGTTGGCTTAGAAGAACATTTTGGTATGTATAAGCTATTACGTTGTGTTTGAACTTTGGCATGTAAACTTTAAGCCATGCGAAAATGGCACGAAGGTTCGATTGAGTTGGATCAAGGGTAGGCATGAAATGGACCTAGTTACTTTCGTAACAGATGCTGGCAGCAGCAGTGTCATGAGATTGAAAAATCACTAAAAATAGTAGGAGTGGAATTAATTGATGAATAAATTATGTAATCGAAGCTCGATCAGTCTGTTTTCATGAGGAAGTAACGAAAAGATCATATGGGCAGTATATTAAGAGATAATCAGATTTTTGTGGGACAGGGCCAGAACGGTTTCTGGATTCCCTGCTCCGACTTTGGAAATTCATTATAAATTAACCAGAGATAATTAGGGGTCGTACCATATATGTATAGATTCCTCTCTGAGTCTAGTTTTCATAGAAACAAACGGCATCAGTATTGAAGCCCCGTGCAGGGAGATATTCAAGTCGTAATGGGCAAAGGTCAGTGTAGTCGACCCCTGCAACATGGGAGACTTTGACTAATAAACTGTACTAATTGGCCCAACCAAAAATTCTAGAAAAAAATACATAGATGGGCACATGAGTCTAGTTTCTGGGAAAAATTACAAAACTGATTTTCGAGTTACGAAACTCAAGATATGATTTTTAAAACGACTAGTACACAGATTGGACAGTGTCTGGAAAATAAATTTTATAAGGGATTAAAGTCAGTTAACACCTCGTGTTCGACTCCGGTGTCGGTTTCGGGTTCGGGGTGTTACAATATAAGCCTTAAAGTATGAATTCTACTAATCTATTCGTATTAGTTTGACGTAAATAACGCCTAAATGCATGTAATGAGATGCGATGTGTTTGATCTGTTATGTATAAGCATGTCAAATACCTGTTATATGAGTATGCATGATGTATATACATTCTAGTATCTTGTAACAGTGGTTTCGGGACCACAAATTCGATGAGGAAAAAAGTCTACTTTTATTATACTTTTATGGTATACAATTTCTCGGAATGATTTCATGAAAATTTTGTTCGAAAATTTCGACTTTAAGGACTAAATTGTAAAAAAGTGCAAAAGTTGAGTTCTACATGTTAGAGGTGTCCAATTGTTATGAAATTTTAAGTTGGAGATCCTTAAATGGTAATTAGACCATTGGTTAATTTGTTGACAAAATGGACATGAAATAGGTGAAATAGAATATTTTTAAGTTAGGGGCATTTTGGTTATTTAGTAATTAAAATGAATTAAAAACAAAATTAAAAGCCAATTTTTGTCCATCTTCAACCCCATGGTCAGATTTCACAAGGGGAAACCATGGCTAGGGTTTTTCAAGCTTCCAAGCTCGATTGTAAGTCCATTCTAGCCCCGTTTTTAATGATTTTTACATTTTTGAGATCCTCGTAACTCGGTTTAGCTATTTCTACCATTATTTTGAGTTAGGGTTTGTATTTAAAATTTACCCATGGATGACATACATGTGTTTTGATGCTTTATGGAAGAATATGAAAGTTTGGAGTGTGATAAATAACTTTTACTAAGTGATTTTTGAAGAAATTTCATAAAAGGACCTATTTGTAAAAGTTGTAAAATATGTGTAGGAAATGTGATTTAGTGAAAAATGTAGGCTTCTATGAGAGGGAAAATGAATTGGCTAGGCTTGGGTATTGAGAAAAATAGTTACATTTCATTTTACGAGCCTAAGGGCAAATTTGTAAATATGTGAAACTTTAAGGGTAAAAATGTAATTTTTCCATAATATGATTTTTGGACTAATTTGAATAGTATAATAATTTAATAAGCTGAATGTGATATTATAGATCAAGAAAAACGAAGTTCAGACTTAGAACAGGGGAAAAACGAGTATTGGACGATTTGGTCCTTTTCACCATTTTAGGTCGAGCTAAGTTCGTATGTTAATAAAAACTATTGATTTGTGTTAATTATGCAATATTATTATATATTTGATTAAATTGTGAAAATTAAAGTAAACGTTCGAATTGAGTAAAATCGTAGGATAGATCACGATCATTGCGTAGTGAAATATGGATTGACAGTAAAAGACCATGGTTAGACATAGCAATGTGCTAAGTTAAATAAGTGATCCGCATGTAAGACCATATCTAGGATATGACATTGTGCTAAGTGAAATAATACCATGGCATCTAAGTGAAATAAGTCCATGGCAATGTGCTAAGTGAAATAAGTCCATGGCATCTAAGTGAAATAAGCCCATGGCATTGTGTTAAGTGAGAAATTTCCCGGTTGAACCTTAGGAATAAAATAGCTTTGAACACAAGTATGGTACTATGAATAGCTTTGAACATAAGTATGGTACTATGTGAAGGCCACTTTGTGAATATAATAGCTTTGGACACAAGTGTGGTACTATGTGAAGGCCACTTTGTGAATAAAATAGCTTTGGACACAAGTGTGGTACTATGTGAAGGCCACTTTGTGAATAAAATAGCTTTGGCTACAAGGGTGGTACTATGTGAAGGCCATTGTGTATCTGTTATTATTCCGATGTGTTCAGTGGGAAATGACTAAGTGTAAGCGAATATGACTATGTGATGATTAAATATGAAAGAATTATGAACCAATAATATTATTTGATGTTGAATTGAAATAATGTGTTTTCTTTGAGGTTTAAGTGTATCAAATGACATAGCCAAGATAAAAAAAATGAAAGTATAACTGATTTAAGCGATACAGGTACGCACGAAATCTATGTGAATGTTGAATGAAATTTAATACAAAGAAAACGTGAAAGAGTAAAATTAGCAATAAACAATTTTGGACAGTAGCAGTTGTGTGACTTTGAAAAATCATAAAAAATGGTGAAAATCGAATTAGAGTTGAATAAGATATGAAATTAAAGCTTATTGAGTCTATTTTCACATAAAAGAATGTCAAAATGATTTCGAAATCCCCTATTCTAATTTGGGAAAATCATTAAAAATTGTAGAAAAATAATTATGGGTTATAATTTATATTCTTAAAATACTTAATGAGTTTATTTTCAAAAGAAACAAATGGGAACATCATCCGTATCCCATATGAGGAGATAATTAATTTTAAGTGAAGAGGGGTCAGAACTGTTGGAAAGTGAAATAAGGAAGACTTTAAAGAATAAAATGTACTTATTGGATAGACCAGAAATTCTAAAAATTTTATGGTAAGAAGATATGTGAGTCTAGTTTTAGGGAAAATTAGCGGATCTTAATTTGGAGTTCCGTAGCTCAAGATATAAATAATTTAGTGATTGTGACTTGAGTTGATAGTTTGAGATCAACAAAAGTAAATAGTGGAACTATGTGCAATTATGATTGTCTTATCTTGAGAACATATTGTGAGAATTGGTAAAAGCATGTTAATAAATTTCTTATTATTTACATACCAACTTACTAAGCTATATAGCTTACTCCGTTTATTTTTTGTATTTATAATGTCCTCAGGTTAGCTCGTGTTGGAAGTTACCGTAGAACATATCACACTATCAAACTAACAAATTGGGTATTGATAATTCTTATACTTAGGTCATGGCATGTATAGGGGACTTGGTTATTTTTGTATGTGTCATAATTATTTTGGCCTAAAATGTTGGCCTAGCTATTTGAATGTTCATTGTTGTGTAAGGCCATTTGATGTTGGTATATTGGTTATATTATAAGTCCATGATGATGTATTTCAAGGATGTGTATGGTTACATATGTGGATGAATGAGTGGTGATATTTATGTATGACATAAATTTGTTCTCAACGGCAAGTCATTTTAGTGCACGGGCTAGGGACATGGCCATGCGAGCCACAGAGCCATGTCCTAATATCACACGAGAGTATGCCCCTATTTTTCATGAAATTTTTCAAAGTTTTCTAAAGTTCTCAATTTGTTCCCAAACCGTTTCCAAAGCATGATTTGGGCTTCACAGGCCCATATTAGGGACTTTAAGATGAAATGTGAAAAGTTTTAAATTTGAACACAAATTCATGACCCAGTTTTATACGATTGCATGTGTTTATGTCTGGCAATGCCTCATACCCTGTTCCGGTGTCGAACACGGGTAAGGGGTGTTACATATCTGTTATTCTGTTATATCTGGTATTCTATTTGTGTCTGGCTATGGGGTGGGTTATGTATTATGTGGAGGAAGTGTTCTGTACGAGGCGTTAATTCGCGATTATACTGGCAGCACTGCTGCAATTTTTCTAAAAAGTGTCGTAAGCACACAAAGTGGTGTGTAGGGTTGGGTGGATGTTTTATACCCCACATGGTTGGGATGGTCAGAGATTGTGTGTAGCAGATAGGGATAGGATTGTAATTTGATTGTGACTCTGATTTTGCATGAGGCATTCGTCAGTATCTATTATGTTATGTATTCAATTGTGATTTCATTTCTATTAAGTTACACCTTGTGTAACAACCCATTTTCGGTGAGGTCAGAACAGTGGTTTCGAGTCCATAAATTTGAGCCAAAAATAAAAAAATATATTTTATTTTATTTTATTTTATTTTATGTTTGGCATTATAATAGGAAGGTCACATGATAATTTTGGTACGAAAATTTTATCAATTGTGTGTTTAATTAAGGAAATGATTAAATTGCATAAAATGCAAAAGTTGAGTTTTAGTAGTTATAGGTATCAAATAACTATGGAATTCAAAAATTAAGGTCCTTATATGGTAATTATACCATTGAAGAGAAGTTAGTAGATATTTTAATGACTCATCCATGGAAAAATTAGAAAAGGGTAGGGACTAAATTGGAAATCAATAAAATTATTAGATGATAATTAATTAAAAAGAAAAAAATCATCTAATTTCATATCATCTTCCCCAATTTTTCTATGAAAACCTTAGGAGAGAGGAAGAGAACTTTTCAAGCTTAATAAGGTATGAAATCAAGTCTCGTTTTTAGTAATTTCTATATTTTTGGAATCAGGATAGTTTAATCTTTCTATTTAGGGATTTATTTGAAGTTATCAAGGTATGAAATTTGGTCATGGATGATTATGCTGAAAAATAGAAATTTATGGTACAGCATGAAATGTTATTCATAGATAGACAACTTTTACAAAGCAATTTTTGATGAAAAATTGATTTAGGGACTAAAATGAAAAAGTGGTAAAAACCCATGAAAAATTCTAAAATTTATAGAAAATAAGTGCTGTAAATTTTAAGTTGAAATTTTGGTTAGGCTTGGAATAAGGAGTAAGTTGCATGGATTTAATTTTCTGAGCCTAAGGACGAAATCAAAACTTTTGAAAAGGATAGGGGTAAAATGATAATTTTTCCTAGAATGTAATAAGATGCAAATGTAAATGAAATGTGATAGATTAATAGTTAAATCTATCCATATAGATCCAGAAAGACCAACTACGGAACTAGATCGAGGAAAGTAAAAGGTTTCGGATTAGTTGACATTCAAATACGAATCATTCTCAAGGTAAGCCTGTGTAACTTAAATATGTATGTTAATATACTTGAATTGAATTGTATGATTGTGTTGATATGTATAAGATGATACACATAATGAAATAGTCATAAGTTGTGAAAAATGGACAAATTGTCATGATCTGGTTGAATGTTAAATTTCGATGGGTTAAGAATAATAGTGCATATGTTACAGATAGAATTTAGCCCAGACGGATAATTCTAATGTAAGCCCTCTTGAGCTTAGATTATAAATTGGATTTAGCCCGGAGGGGTAATCCATATTAAGCTCTCTAAAGCACATGTTACGGATAAGATTAGCCTGGATTGTAATCCTACTGTAAAATGTACGGCTTAACAGTGTGCCTTTCTGTTATGTACCCTAAAGGGTACTTTTGCACATGTGTATATTACCCGAACATCCATCGAGATTTTAATAGTTTGATGGAAAGGACCCTTGAAGTGTGGAAAGGTGAAATTAATGGAAGCTTGTAATGTGATGAGCTCATCTATGTCTACTTGATATTCATATGTGATTATGTGATTAACTTGTTGAATAAGTGTATGTTTGTATAGGTAGCTTACCCAAAATCGAGGGAATGTAAATTTATGTATGCTTGTATTATTAAATATGGCGAGTAAGTTTATTTTCCGTTATACAAACTTACTAAGCATAAAATGCTTACTCCGTTTAATTTTCCCTGTTTTATAGTGCTTAAAGCTCGCGAAGGTTGGAAATCGGTCGGAGCAGTCATCACACTATCCATTATCTCATTTTGGTATAATTAGAAATTTTATTTTGGTATAATGGCATGTATAAGCTTACTTGGCCAATGATGGCTTGTAATTTTGGTTTAGTAAACTAGCCATTGGAGTAGCTAGTGATGGTCTAAGTTGGCTATTTTTGAAGTAATATTTTGGTAATCACATAAGTGCTTATTATGTGTTAGTTTTTTGGAATTATGTTAGCATAGAATTTTATGTTAAAAGTAAGTTTATATCCTTTGATGCATGAGATAATACCACATGATTGATGAAAAATTTTATGTGAATATGTTGGATTGGTGGATATTCTTGTGAGTTTTGGTGCAGGAAAATGGTAAGTCTTAGGTGAAAAATGAGGCTAGGAAATGGCCTTATCTTGTCCACACGGGCATGTGTCTCAGTTGTGTGTGACACATGGCTTGTCCCATGGGCATGTGGTCCAGCCATGTGTTCCCTGCATCTTAAAAATGAGAAACAGAATGCTCAGAATTGGACACGCGGGCAGAGACACGGGCGTGTGTCTCAATCGTGTTGTTGACACGGCCTTGAACACGGGCGTGTTACACGACCATGTCAAAACTGCACCTAAATTTCAAAAATAAAAGTCGCCTACAGCCTAGCACATGGGCATGTGACTTAGCCATGTGACTTCAATTTCTTCATGCTTTAAAAGTTAGAGAATTACACGAGTTAAGGACATGGGCGTGTGTAGTACACGGCCTGACCACACGGGCGTGTCCCTAGACCACACGGGCGTGTGAGCCTGTACCTTGGAAAATTTTGCAATGTCGAGAAAAATTTTATGAGTTTTTGATTAAGTCCTGACTTGATTCTAATGCTTGTATTGGACCTCTAGGGTCCAATTAAAGGACATTTTGAATTATCCCGGTAAATAAATAGTAATTTATAAGAATTATTTGTAAAATGTTCTGAATGTTCTGGTAATACTCCAAAATCTTGTTCCGGTGATAGGTATGGGTGAGGGGTGTTACATTTAGTGATATCAGAGCAACGGTTGAACTAACGAAGCAAGTACGAGTCTAGATATACATGTCATTATATAAATTATGATAGTGAGATACCTCCTGACCACTTTTAAATGTATTTTCATATAGTAATGTCTTCCAACCAAGCTAGAGCTGAAACTGAGGAAGCTGAGAGCACTGCTCAAGTTTCCGTTCAACGAGTTGTATCTAGTGGTAGTAGAAGGCCCGTATCTAAGGGCTGAAGTGACGCGGCAAAAGCAGCCTTCTTTGAATTGATGGATAAATGGTTTAGTGAATGTATAATAACAAACCCTGCTATTTAACGACCTCCCCCACCTGCTTCACAACATGGTAAAATTCCATAGGATGCTAGACTTGTTAGATTTGGTAAGGCTCTAGTAGATAAAATCAAAAAACATGGGGCTAAAAAATTTAGGGCTACAGTCGATGACGATTCAGAGAAGGTCGAGTTTTGGCTAAAAAATACTATTCAGGTTTTAGATGAGTTATCATGTACACCAACCGAGTGTCTAAATGTGCGGTATCCTTGCTGAAAGATATAGCCTACCATTGGTGGAAAACCATATCTTCTGTGGTACCAAGGGGAAATATTACATGGGAATTTTTCCAAACACAGTTTAAAAAAAAGTATATTAGTCAGAGATTTCTAGACCAGAAAAAGAAGGAATTTTTAGAGCTAAAATAGGGAAATATGACGGTGTCCGAGTATGAACAAGAATTTGTTAGATTGAGGAAGTAAGCTAGTGAATGGGTTCAAACTGAAGCCGAAATGTGCAAACAATTTAAAAAAGGGCTAAACAAAGATATTAAGTTGTTAATTGGAATTCTGGAATTAAGAGAATTCGAGGTGTTAGCTAAACTAGCACACAAGGCCGATGAATTAAGCAAATAAAAGAGGCAAGTGAAAAGGGAAGCTCGGGTTACGAGCAAAATATTTCTGAACAAGATGCAATCATCTGCTTCAAAGAAATCAAAGAATTATCATGACCATTTTACTACATCAAGGGAGTATTTGGGAAAGGAACGAAGTTCTGAACGCACCAACCCGAAGTCTTCGTCTCCCTTAACAACCAGTGTTGGGAGTGTTGGAAACCTCAAACCACGATGCAATGCCTATAATAAATTGCATTTTGGAGAGTTCCGGATGAGAAGTGGGGCTTGCTTTAAGTGTGGTTCTCTCAACCATTTTCTTAAAGATTGCTTGGAAAGGGTTGAGAAAGACATTGAACAGACCCCGAAGCCAAGTAATCCTGTCTTGAAGGGTAGACCACCATAGTATTCCAGAAATGTCAGTGGTAGTCGTAGTGCTACAAAAGATTCAATAGCTAAATCTGAGGCTCGGGCTCCAGCAAGAACATATACAATATGAGCAAGGGAAGATGCTTCGACACCAGATGTTATCACTGGTACATTCTCTCTACTTGATACTGATATTATTGCTTTGATTGATCCTAGTTCTATGCACTCATATATAAGCACAAAATTTGTGTCTGTTAAAAATATGATTGTTAAATTCACCGAATTTGTGGTTAAAGTTTCAAACCCCTTGGGTTAGCATGTTATAGTGGATAAAATTTGTAAAAATTGTCCAATGATGATAAAGGGTTATTGTTTTCTGGCTAATTTGATGTTGTTACCCTTTGATGAATTTGATGTAAAATTGGGAATGGATTGGTTAACCCAACATGATGCAGTGGTAAATTGTAAGTATAAATACATTGTATTGAAGTGTTAGAATGGTGAGCTACTTTGGGTTGAATCTGAGAAACTGGATGGTTTGTCTAATGTGATTTCAATAATATCAGTACAAAGATATATTAAAAAGGGGTATAAGGCTTATCTTGCTATTGTATTGGATACCAAAGTATCAGAGTTGGAAATCTAGTCGGTGTCGGTCATTTGTGAGTTTCCTGAGGTACTTTCAGAAGAACTACTTCGTTTACCTACAGCTAGAGAGGTGGAATTTTCCATAGACCTTGTGCCGGGGATGACGCCAATATCTATATCACCATATAGATGGGCTCCTGCTGAATTGAAAGAGCTGAAGGTACAGTTGCAAGAGTTGATTGATAGAGGATTTGTCCAACCCAAATTTTCACTATGGGGTGCACCGATATTGTTTGTAAAGAAGGAAGATGGATCATTGAGATTATGCATCGATTACAGATAGCTTAATAAAGTCACAGTAAAGAATAAGTACCCGTTGTCTCGTATAGATGAATTGTTTGATCAATTAAAAGGTGCCACTGTATTTTCGAAATTGATCTACAATCTGGTTACTATCAGCTACGAGTTAAAGATTCAGATGTCTCAAAGACAGCTTTCAGAAAAGATTCAGATGTCCGGAAGACAGGTTTCAGAACCAAATATGGACATTATGAGTTTTTGGTGATGCCTTTCGGATTAACAAATGCTCCGGCTGTATTTACAAATTTAATGAACAAAATTTTCAGACCATTCCTATATAGGTTCGTGGTTGTTTTTATTGATGATATTTTGGTTTACTCTCGGGATGTGAATGAGCATGCTGAGCATCTGAGAATTGTTTTACAAGCTGCTTGAGAAACAGTTGTATGCTAAATTTAGTAAATGTGAATTCTGGCTACGGAAAGTTAGTTTTCTTGGACATGTTGCATCTGCAGAGGGTATTCCAGTGGATCCAAAAAAAATTTCAGCTATTGTAAGTTGGAAGCCACTGAAGAATGTTTCAAAAGTCAGAAGTTTTCTAGGACTAGCAGGATATTATGGGAGATTTGTTAAAGGCTTCTCAAAGATAGCTTCTCCGATGACTCGATTGTTGCAAAAAGAAGTGAAATTTGAGTGGACTGATAAGTGCCAACAAATTTTTGATAGATTGAAATCTTTATTGACGGAAGCACCCATGTTAGTCCAACCTGAATCGGGTAAGGAATTTATAGTTTACAACGATGCCTCATTGAATGGTTTGGGATGTGTATTGATGCAAGATGGTAAAGTAGTGACTTATGCATCTAGACAGCTAAAACTGCATAAAAGAAATTACCCGGTATATGATCTTGAATTAGCAGCTATTGTCTTTGCATTGAAAATATGGTGTCATTATCTTTTTGGTGAAAAATGTCACATCTTTACAGATCACAAAAGTCTGAAGCATTTAATGACACAGAAAAAAACTGAATTTGAGACAACGTAGGTGGTTGGAATTATTGAAAGATTATGATCTTGTTATTGATTACCATCCGGGGAAAGCTAATGTAGTGGCAGATGCCTTGACCCAAAAATCTTTATTTTCCTTACATGCATTGAACACCCAGTTGTCTTTATCTGATGATGGTTCAATCATAGCTGAGTTAAAATTTAGACCGACATTTTTCCAACATATCTCTGAAGCTCAGTAAAATGATAGTAAGTTGCAAGCAAAGTGGATACAAAGTGAATCGACTCCTGACTCAAAATTTCAAGTCTAGACCGATGGATGTTTATTATTCAAAGGTAGAGTATATGTACCAAAAAGTTCAGAACAAGTACAGAAGATTTTGAATGAAGCTCATAATGGTAACATATCTATCAATCCTAGTAGTAATAAGATGTATGGCGATCTGAAAAAGATGTACTGGTGGGTGGGAATGAAATGGGATATTTCTAAATATGTATCGCAGTGTTTGATATGTCAACAAGTGAAGACTGAACACCAAGTACCTTCGGGATTATTGCAGCCAATTACAATACCAAAATGGAAATGGGAAAGAGTTACCATGGACTTTGTAACGGGATTACCTTTATCACTGAAAAAGAAATATATCGTCTGGGTAATTGTCGGTCATTTAACATAGTTTGCACACTTTATCCCAGTACATATGAATTTTTAATTGGATAGATTGGCTAAATTATATGTCTCTGAGATTGTAAGGCTACACGAAGTGCCTATTTCAAATAGAGATCCCCGGTTTACATCCAAATTTTGGAGTAAGTTGCAAGAAGCTCTGGACATTCTTTTACACTTTAGTACTGCATTCCATCCCCAAACAGATGGACAATCTGAACGTGTGATACAAATTTTAGAAGACATGCTTTGGAATTGTATACTTAAATTTGGAGGTAACTGGGAAAAATACTTGCATTTGATTGAATTTGCTTACAATAACAGTTATCAGTCTAGTATTAGAATGGCGCTGTATGAGGCTCTGTATGGTCGTAAATGTAGAACTCCACTGTATTGGATAGAGTTAAGTGAGAAAAAGATACACGGAGTTGACTTGATTCGGGAAACTAAAGAAAAGGTGAAGATAATTCGAAACAGTTTAAAAGCGGCTTCAGACCATCAAAAGTCTTATGCCGATTTAAAGCGGAAAGAGATAGAATTTTAGGTTGGTGATAAAGTATTCTTGGAAGTGTCACCTTGGAAGAAAGTTCTTCGATTCGTCCGTAAAGGAAAACTGAGTCCATGGTTTAGCAAGCCATATGAGATCATTGAAAAAATTAGGCTTGTTGCATATCGGTTAGCATTTACCACCGGAGCTTGATAGAATTCATAATGTGTTTCATGTGTCCATACTACGATAGTATCGATCGAATCCTTCACACGTTATTACTCCAAAAAAAGTTGAGATTCAGCCTGATATGACTTACAATGAATATCCAATTAAAATACTGGCATATGAAACGAAAGAGCTAAGAAATAAAAATATGGCATTGGTAAAAGTTCTTTGGCAATGGCATGGATTAGAGGAAGCTACCTGGGAGCCTGAGGATACCATGAGAAAATAATACCCTAACCTCTTTCTTGGTAAGAATTTTTTAGGACGAAAATTTCTAAGGGGAGAGAGTTGTAACAACCCATTTTCGATGAGGTCAGAACAGTGGTTTCGGGACCACAAATTTGAGGAAAAAAATTTGTTTTATTTTATTTTATGGTTGGGATTATGATAGGAAGGTCACATGAAATTTTTAGTAAGAAAATTTTACCAATTGTATGTTTAATTAAGGAAAGGACTAAATTGCATAAAATGCAAAAGTTGAGTTCTAGTAGCTATAGGTATCAAATAGCTATGGAATTCAAAATTAAGGTCCTTATATGGTAATTAGACCATTGAAGAGTAGTTAGTAGATATTTTAGTGACTCATCTATGGAATAATTAGAAAAGTTAGGGACTAAATTGGAAATCAATAAAATTATTAGATGATAATTAATTAAAAAGAAAAAAATCATCTATTTTCATATCATCTTCCCCAATTTTTCTATGAAAACCCTAGGAGAGAGGAAGAGAACTTTTCAAACTTAATAAGGTATGAAATCAAGTCCCATTTTTAGTAATTTCTATATTTTTGGAATCGGGATAGTCTAATCTTTCTATTTAGGGATTTATTTGAAAAGTTATCAAGGTATGAAATTTGGGTCATGGATGAATATGCTAAAAATTAGAAATTTATGGTAGAAAATGAAAAGTTATTCATAGATAAACAACTTTTACAAAGCAATTTTTGATGAAAACTTGATTTAATGACTAAAATAAAAAACTAGTAAAAACCTACGAAAAATTCTAAAATTTATAGAAAATAAGTGTTGTAAATTTTAAGTTGAAATTTCTGTTAGGCTTGGAATAGGGACTAAATTGCATGAATTTCATTTTCCGGGCCTAGGGATGAAATAGAAATTTTTGAAAATGATAGGGGCAAAATGGTAATTTTTCCTAAGATGTAATAAAATGCAAATGTAAATGAAATGTAATAGATTAATACTTAAATTTAACCATATAGATCCGGAAAGACCAACTACGGAACTAGATTGAGGAAAATAAAAGGTTTCGGATTAGTTGACATTCAATCACATAACAATATGCATCACAAAGCATTGCCCTGGTGAAAGTGTTATCGCAAAGACACGGGATTGAAGAGGCTACTTAGGAGCCCGAGGAGGCCATGAGGAAACAATACCCAAACCTTTTCATTGGTAAGATTTTCGGGGACGCAAATCCTTAAAGGGGGGAGAGTTGTAACATCCTAAATTAGGGTCTAGTTGGAACAGTGGTTTCGAGACCACAAATTCGAAATAGAAATAATTATTTTATAATTATTTGATTGTCCATGACATGATTGCATGTTTGTGTGAAATTTTCATGAAGAAATTATATGCCTAAGATGTCCAATTTGACTTTAGAGACCAAATTGAATAAGTTCTAAAACTTGCGTTCTAAAAGCTTTAAGCATGAAATTGCATTGGATTATTAATTAGATGTCCTTAAATGGAAATTTGACCAAGTTCTAAAATTATGGACAAAAATGGGCATGATTAGGAAAATTTTGAAAGAAAGGCCTTAAGGGCATTTTGGTCATTTGGTTAATAAGAGAATAAAAAGGGAAAATTCAAGCAAAAATCTTGTCCATCTTCTCCCACCTTAGCCGAAATTTACAAGGACTCCATAGCTAGGGTTTTCAACATTTTAAGCTTGATTTTGAGTGCTCCCAAACCCCGTTTTTTATGTTCTTTACATTTTTTAAGTCCTTGAAGCATGATCTATCCATTCCTAGCCATATTTTGAAGTAGGGTTCATGTATGATATTTGACCCATGTGTGACATGGTTGTATTTTGATGTTTAATGGAGGAATATGAATGTTTGATGTGTGATAAACATATTTTGCTAAGTGATTTTTAGTGAAAACACCTAAAAAGGACTTGTTTGTAAAAGGTGTAAAAATGAGTAGTAGAAATGTGAAATAAAGGAAAATGTGGGCAAATATGAGTTAGAATATGAATCAGCTAGGCTTGGGTAACCAAGAAATTGCATGCATTTCATTTTACGAGCCTAGGGACTAAAGTGTAAATAAGTGAAAAATTAGGGGTAAAAAGGTAATTTTACCCAAGTACGTGTTATGGGTTGATATGAGTAATGTATGTATTGAACAAGTTGAATTTGGTATTATAGATCAAGAAAAACGTGATTTGGGTCTTGATCGGTGGAAACACAAGGTTTACGAGGATTAGGCTCATTTCTACCTTTTTTGTACCGAGGTAAGTTCATTTGCAAATAATGCAACATGTACCATACTTTATATGCTTTAATATTACATGTATGATAAGTTCGTATAAAATGTTATGTCATATTTCTATTATTTGATATCAAGTGAATGTTAATACTTTATTATTATAAGTATGCTTGATCGTTCCATGAATATATGGTTGGTACTATGAGCATCGAAATCGATGTTACAAGCAAGTTTTACAAAAATGTGGTACCGAAGAATCCCGTTTGAACCTTAGGAATAGTTTAGGATACAAGTGACATGTCACTAGGAATTATGTAATCTGAACTCATTGAGTTATGGTCTGAGTTCATGTTATATGTGACATCGAACTCATTGAGTTGTGGTCTGAGTTCGTGATACATGTGACACATGTTTTGGCTTTCGGATACTAGTCTCATACAAGTTATTGATGTCGAGGTAGTCCACCATGTGTTACGGATACCTGGCAGCCTGCATGACCAAACTCGTGAGTAGCTCGTAAACAAGCAACATGTGATCTGAGATATGATGTAGCATTGGCTACATATAAGGCACTTAGGTACAAAATCTAATGTATCCAATAGTATTCCAAGTGTTCAACGGGTAGTTCAAAAGAAGTTCTATGAGTAATCGTAACGATTGCGTCAAGACATGAATGTAAGTTATAATGTGCAAGTGGGCACAGGTATGTACAACGAATATTTATATATATATGAGGTATAAGTTTATGAAAATTGATAAAAATGCAAGATTATGTTCGTTATGTGTAATGCATGATTTAAGCTTGTTTAAGTTGCCATTTTATTTGCATGTGAACTTACTAAGCTTCATGCTTACCCCCTTTCTTTTCCATCTCTTATAGTTTCGCCAAGCTAACTCGGGGATCGGAGAACGTCAGAAACTCGATCACACTATCAATTGAACATTTAGGTATAGTTAGCTTTATCATTTTGGATATGGCATGTACAGGGACTTGGCCTTTTTGTTATGTGTCATATTGATTAGCCAATTTGTTAGCTCATGATGCCATTATGATTATTTTGTATATGGCCATAAGAGGTGGCTCATATTGATTATTTTGGGTTGTAACCCTAGTTATTGATGCATGCATGCAAATGTGATTAATGTGGTTATGGTTGTTTATGGTTAATGAGTGTGATGGATGGCATGTATGTTTGGTGTATGAAATATGATTAATGTGTATGACAATAAAGGTAATGCAAGTGTCTAACTTGAAAGTAGGATAGTGAAGATGATAGACAAATATGAAATTGGTGTGGAATGCCATATGAAAGCATGATAGTTTGAATAGGTGATATGTTGGCATTATCAAGTCATAATTTAACCATGAATGTGAATGCTTGAGAAATTAAATGTACCATGTTGCATACCATGAAGTGAGTGTAAGTATGTGAGTGTCTAAAGGTGGCAAATGGCTTGGAAAATAGCCTAGGAATTATCCATACAGTTAGACACACAGGCATGTGTCTAGGCCGTGTGTGACACACGGTCTGCCCCATGGGCGTGTGATCTAGCCGTGTGTCCCCTGCACCCTAATTATGCAAAATAGAGTGCTCAGTAGTAAACACACGGGCAGAAACACGACCGTGTGTCTCAGCCGTCTGAATGACACGACCTTAGGACATGGGCATGTGCCTAGGTTGTGTAAAGTGTGCACTTAATTTTTGGAATTTAATTCGCCACACGGCCTAAGCACACGGGCATGTGACTTGGCCGTGTGACCTTATTTGGTTGATGACATCATAAACAGAGAGTTACACGGGCTGAGAACACGAGCATGTCCCAAGCCACACGGGCTTCTGTGACCACACGGCTTACCCACACGGGCATGTAACTCTCCAAATCAAGAAAATTTTCTAAGTCTTCCTAGTATTTTCAAAGTTCTTGGTTTAGTCCTGAACCACCCTCGATGTATGTTTTGGGCCTCGTAGGCCCATATAAGGGACAGATTGCACATGTATGAATGAATTTGATTTAAATGAAAATTTTATGGCCCGGTTTTGTATGATTGGTTATGGTTAAGTCTGGTAACGCCTTGTAACACCCCATACCCGTAACCCACACCGAGGCAGAGTACAAGGCATTACTTAACTTGGTCTCATACACACAAACAATCTCAAGTCACAAAGACTCAGTCCAAATTAAAACTTTTTCAATTTCTGCTTTAAAATTTTTATTAAGGGCCTACGAGCCCCAAATCAACCATGGGAACTATTCGTGGCCATTTTGAGTCTTTAAACCAACTATGAAAATTTTGCATTTAAAACAGGGCACACGCCCACGTGGAAGGACAACACGCCCGTGTGACCCTCTCGACATGGTCGTGCTGATGGTCCGTATGGATCACATGGCCTAAGCACCTAGCGACACGCCCGTGTCCAATACCCATGTGGAATTAATTTCTAATTCACACCTACAGGGGTTTTGACACAACAAGACACCCGCCCGTGTCAATGGCCCGTGTCCCTTATACGGCCACGACATGCCCTTGTCCTGGCCTGTGTGCAAAAACATGGACATTCTGTTTCTGACATCAACATGATAGCCACACGGCCAAGGCACACACCCGTGTGCTAGTCCATGGCCGTCACATGGTTGAGACACACGGCTGTGTCTCTGCCAATATGTTTAATACCATGTATACTGACTTGAAACTTTTACGTGTAGGGGACACACAACCAAACCACACGCTAATGGGGCAAACTGTGTGTCACACACGATCTAGACACACGCCCGTGTGTCTACCCGTGTGGACAATATAAGACTATTTACCAAGCCTCATTACCACCCTTACAATGCCTAGTTTCATACAAATTCCAACCAATACCAGAACAAACACAATTCATACAACCAAATCAACCAAAAAGGCATTCATCCAACCATGAAAATGCATCTTTTATAACTCAAAATGAATGTTAGCCATCATTCAAGGCTTAATACAAAATGAAGGGTTTCCAACCCAAGCCGGCACATTTGGCCAATTCTCAAAGTCACAAAATAATAAAGTCTAAGCCCTATACATGCCATATTCAAAAATATAAATCCAACTATACCGAGTGCTTCGGTCGATAGTGTGATCGATATCTCTGACTTCCGGTGATCCTTGAGCTAGTTAGGTGGCACTATAAGAAAATGGAAAGAAAAGGGAAGTAAGCATAAAAGCTTAGTAAGTTGCATATAAATAAATATACAACAATTACTTATCAATCATCAATAAGCTTATAATACAAAGTGGGCATAAGCATTACTTACTTATCAATATCCATACAATTTACATAGCACATATACATATTGAGCTCACATATCGTATATAACAATTTGGTACCTGTACCACTCACAACATGGTTATACTTTCCTTATTGACTCAAAATCATAACTTTCACTGTTGAACCATTCGGAACACTACTGGATATTCATTAAGCCTCGAACATAAGGGAAAGTGCCGAAGCCATGTCCCAGATGTGGTCTTACACTAGCTCTCGCCTATCAGTGTCGATGCCATGTCCCAGACATGGCCTTACACTGACACAACTCTTAGCCGATGCAAGTCCCAGACATGTCTTACACTGGCTTACGTCTTAAGGCCGATGCATGTCCCAGACATGTCTTACACTAGCACTCGTCTCAATGTCAATGCCATGTCCCAAACATGGTCTTACACTGGCTCTCATAATGTGGCCGATGCATGTCCCAGACATGTCTTACACTAGCTCACATAAGTGACCCAAATGTCACACCATGAATATCCGGTTTATTTCCTAGGGTTCCAACGGGATTTCTACTATCACAATTATCATTATGCATTCTCAATCCACAATCAAGCAATTCATGGTATATCAATTCAATGACAATTCAAACATATATAGTAGCAATGTAGTTGTATTATTTACATACAACTTACCTCGAATTACAAAATACACACGACTAGTCGGTTTAGTCGATTTGCTTGGCTTTCCCCTGGTCTAGGTTTGGATTTGGTAATTCTTGATCTATATTAGAAAAATACACTCATTTAGTCACTAAATACAATTAGGCAATCAAAATTTCACATCTTTGGTAAAATGAACATTTTGCCCCTAGACTTTGACAAAATGACCGTTTTACCCCTATGCTCAAAAATCAATTTTTTTTGAATTTATTCATATCTCAAGCCTAACCGAACCATTTTTTCTCTTATAGCAGCTTCAAATTTTCACTATTTCACACATTTACCAACTATTTTACAACTTATGCAAAATAGTCCTTTTAGGTGTTTTCATGCTAACACATTTCATAAAAGTTGTCTATTACACTAGTAAGACTCATATTCTTCCATAAAAACTCAGCAACAATTTCAAATTCATTCATGGAAAAACCCTAAACTCTTAATCATTTTACAAAATAGACCACTCATTTGAAAGCTCATGCTTCAAGGGTCTCAAAAATGCAAAAGTATTCAAGAAAAGCCATTAACATCACTTACTTGATAGAGGAATAAGTGGCTGAAATTTTTTTGAAGCTTTCAAGCCCTCCAATGGCTTATTTTCGATCAAAGAGAAGAAAAATAGATGAAGAAGATGAATGCTAGGCTTTAGGGTATTATTAAAATGCATATTATGACATCAACCAACCTAACCCTCTTGACCAAATTCCCTTCCTTGTCTCATGGTCGGCCAAGCTCTTCTAATAGGGTCTAATTACCCTTTAAAATCCCCCAACTTTGATTCTTCTAACAAAATAACACCCTTAGCTATCAATTTAAGACTTTTGCACTTATGGGATTTAGTCCTTTTTCACAATTGGGCTCACAAACGTTAAACTTAATTAACCAAAATTTTCATACACTCATATAATCATGCTATAAAATCAAAATAATAATAAAATAATTTATTCAACTCTAAATTTTTGGTCCCAAGACCACTATTCCGACTAGGCCATAAATCGAGCTATTACATTTCTCCCCCTTAGGGATTTTGGTCCCAAAAAATCTTACAGTGAATAAGTTCGAGTACTGATCTCTCATAGTCTTCTCGGGTTAACATGTGGCTTCGTCGATCCCATGTCTATGCCACAAAACCTTCGTAAGTGATATACTCTTATTCCTTAACTGTTTGACTTCCCGAGCCAAAATCTTGACTGGCTCTTCGCCATAAGTCATGTTCGAATGAATCTCAACCTCTACCGGCGCAATCACATGCGAAGGGTCTGATCTATATCGATGTAACATAGATACATGAAACACGTCATGAATTTTTTCCAATTTTGACAGTAAGGCCAATCAATACGCAACAGGTCCTACTCTCTTAACAACCTCATAAAGTCTTAGGAAATGGGGGCTCAACTTGCCTCTTCTACCAAATCTGAGGACTCTCCTCCACAGGGAAACTTTCTAAAATACCTTATCACCGACTTGAAACTCAATTTCCTTTCGTTTCAAATCCGTATAAGATCTTTGCCTATCCAAAGCTGCCTTCAAGCATTCACAAGCCACTTTAACTTTCTCTTCAGTCTCTTTAACTAAATCGACCCCGTGAATCTGACTCTCTCTGAGCTTAGTCCAATATAAGGGCGTTTGACACTTTCGCCCATACAAAGCCTCATAAGGTGCCATTTTTAGACTTTCCTGATAACTGCTGTTGTAGGCGAATTCAACCAATGGAAAGTATCTTTCCTAACTTCCCTGAAACTCGAGAACACACCACCGCAACATGTCCTCTAAAATCTGAATCACTCTTTCCGACTGTCCATCGGTTTGCAGGTGAAATACCGTGCTAAAACTCAACTTGGTTCCCAATGCCTCTTGTAACTTCTTCCAAAACCTTGAGGTAAACCTCGGGTCTCGGTCTGAGATAATCGATAACAGCACTCCATGAAGCCTCACAATCTCGAAAACGTACAAGTCAACCAATTTATTGAGGGAGTAGTCCGGACACACTGGTATGAAATGTGTCGATTTTTTTAGTCTATCCACAACAACTCATACTGTATCTTTCTTTTTTGAGGTTACCGGCAAACCTGTTACAAAATCCATGGTGATCCGATCCCACTTCCACTCGGGGACCATGATAGGCTGAAGTAGGCCCGAAGGTACTTGATGTTCAGCCTTCACTTGCTAACACACTAGGCACTTAGATACAAACTCTGAAATGTCTCTGTTCATACTCGACCACCAATACATTTTCTTAAGGTCGTTGTATATTTTCACACTGCTCGGGTGGACGGACAAACAACCATTACGTGCCTCTCTCAAAATCTTCTGAATAAGCTCATCGTCCTTGGGTACACAAACTCTGTCTTTGAACATTAAACATCCATCGGTACCAATACTAAATTTGGATTCATTTGTCGTTTCACACTGAGTCATCTTAGCTTGTAGCTTCTTATCCCATTCTTGAGCTTCATGGATCTCTTGTAGAAATGTCACTTCTAGCTCTCAACTCTACTAGAACTGAACCATCATCAAAGAAAGACAAATTAGCATTCATTGCTCTCAACGTAACTAGTGATTTTTTACTCAATGCATCGGCGACGACGTTCGCCTTTCCCGGATGGTAATCTATTACCAACTCATTGTAATATCCTGAATTAGGGCCTAATCGGAATAGTAGTTTCGTGACCACAAATCCGAGGTAGATAATTTATTTTATTATCATTTTAATGTCTATGGCATGATTGCATGATTGTGTGAAAATTTTGTTTAGAAATTTTATCGATAGAGGGTCCAATTTGATATTTAAGACTAAATTGCAAAAGTTGTAAAATGTGTGTTCTAGTTCACAAAGGTATTAAGTACTTGTGAGTAATGGGTTTTTAAAGTGGAGGTCCTTGGATAGTAATTAGACCATTATACTAGTTTGGACAAAAATACCTAAAGTAAGATAAAACACCATAGTTTTTAATTAAGGGCATTTTGGTCATTTAGTTATTAAAATGAATTAAAAACAAAATTAAAATCCAATTTTTGTCCATCTTCTTTATTAGGCCTAAATTTCAAGGATTATCCATAGCTAGGGTTTGTTTCAAGCTTCCAAGCTCCATAGTAAGTGATTCCATGCCCCGTTTTTAATGTTCTTTACGTTTTTGGAATCTCGGTAGCTCGATTTAACTTATGCTAGCAATAATTCAACCTAGGGTTCATATTTGGAAATATACCCATAGGTGAAATTTGTGTATTTTGGTGTTTTATGATAGAATATGAGGTTTTAAATTATGTTAGACAACTTGTGCTACTCGGTTTTAAGTGAAAACGAGTAAAAGGGCTTAATCGATAAAAATACCTAATATTCATAAGTACATGTTAGAGTGTGAATTTGATGTTGCCATAAAAGAGAAAAATGATCAACATGTCATAAAACATAAGAAAATAGGATGAGGTTTAATTTACGAGCCTTGGGGAAAAAGTGCAAATATGTGAAAGTTTAGAGGCAAAATGGTAATTTTACCAAAGTTCATACTAAGGGCTGTTTTGATGAATGTATGTATTAAATAAAATTAATTTGGCATTATAGATCAAGAGAAACGAGATTCAAGTCGTGATTGAGGGAAAAACAAAGTTTACAAGGAATAGGCTCGATTGCTAAAATTTTGTATCGAGGTAAGTTCATGTGTAAATAAGGTAACATAATTTTTATTTTAAGTGATTTAATGTTATTTATATGACATGATACTTATTATCATGAAATATTATGTTTTGTGAATTATTATTTGGTAATATGCAAATTATGTGAACAACTTGATAAGTATGAGATGCTAGCAAGTATCGGTTTCTATATTTCGAAGAAGACGATAGAAATGTGTAATTGAGAAGAATCTCATTTGAACCTTGGGAATAGATTAGGGTACAAGTGTCATGTCACTAGGATGGTTGAGTTCCGAACTCGTTGAGTTGAGTCCGAGTTCGTGAGATGTAACTAGCCATCTGAGCTCGTTGAGTTGAGTCCGAGTTCGTTTATGGGCGGGTTACTTGGTAGCTTGGCTACATAGATTTCAAAAGCTATTGAGCTTATTTAGCTATGAGTTTAGCACTTATGTGCACATTATCCGTGTATCCGAAATCATATTCCGATGTGTTCAACGGGAGATCTCTAATAGAATAAGGAGAATGCTTAATCGAAGGTGACATGTTGGTAAGTGTGATGAATAAGAAAATTTGACAGGTATGTGTTTAAACCCTCGGGTTGAGAATTTAGTATGATGAAATTGTAGTAAGATATTAAATGCAAATGTAACATGAATGTCTTGGTGTTCTTTATGCAAATAATGTTTAAGTCGAATGGCATGATTATGTTACTTGTTATTTGCATGTGAACTTACTAAGCATTTATGCTTACTCCCTCCTTTCCCTTCATTGGAGTTTTTACAAGTCGGCTTGAGAATCAGGATAGGTCGAAGGCTCGTTCACACTATCTGAAGACTTAAATTGGTAAAATGGCTTGTATATTTTGAGTGTGGCATGTATAGCAATATACTCACTTTGTATAAATGATCATATGATATGGTTATGGTTTGGTAAGAAAAGGGTTTGTAAATGATTAGCTATTGGAATGGCTAATCAAGTTTATATATGATAACATGTATGCTTTATGTCTTAACTAAACCATGAAAATCCTTGGAATGGTAAAATTGGCCATAAAATAGAGTCATACAGCAGCAGTGATATGAATTTGAAAAATCACTAAAAATAGTAGAAATGGAATTAAATGATGAATAAGTTATGAAATTGAAGCTTGCTGAGTATTTTTCATATGGATGGAACAAAACAGGTAAATGAGTTATATTTTATGAGATATTTAAGTTTTGGTGGAACAGGGTCATAATGGTCTCTGAATCACCTATTTTGAATTTAAAAATTCACCGAAAATTGTAAAAAAATAATTAGAAGTTTTACTTTATATGTACAGATTCCTTATTGAGTCTAGTTTTATTAGAAACAACGACATAATCATTGAAACTCTGTACAGAAAGATATCTAATTCGTAATACACAAGGGTCAAAGTAGTTGAACCCTAAAATAGGGGAGACTTTAACTAATAAATTTTACTAATTGGCTCTACCAAAAAATTCTAGAAAACAATTAGTAGATATATATATGAGTCTAGTTTCATGGAAAATTTAAGGATCTTAATTTCAAGTTTCGGAACTCGAGATATGAATTTTTAAGCAACTGTGACGCAGTTAGCCAGCTTGTCTGGAAATTTTTAAAATTAAATTGTTTGAGCTATTTAATTAATGAATTAAGTTTAGTAACACCTCAAGCTCGACTCTGGCGACGGTCTCGGGCATGAAGGCGTTACACTCATAATCCTTTAATAGCTCTAACCATCAACGTTGCTGCAAATTCAACTCCTTTTGAGTCATCAAGTACTTTAGGCTCTTATGGTTGGTGAATACCCGACATTTCTCTCCATACAAATGGTGTCTCCAAATTTTTAGCCTAAACAGAATGGTGGCCAACTCTAAATTGTGCACTGAGTAGTTCTTCTCATGTGGCTTCAGTTGCCTTGAAGCGTAAGCTATGACTTTACCTTTGTAACATCCCGAAATAGGGCCTAGTCAGAATAGTGGTTTCGAGACCACAAATCTGACATCAAAATATTTATTTTATGATTATTATGAGGCCTATAATATGAGTATATGCATGTGTTAAATTTTCATGAAGAAATTCTAAGTATAAGATGCCCAACTGAAAATTAGGGACTAAATTGAATAAATTGTAAAACTTGGATTCTAGAAGAAATTTGTATGAAATTGCTTTATATTATGAATTAGAAGGTATTGGAGAGCAATTTTCCCAAATTCTAAATTTTTGGACAAAAATGGGCTTGCATGGATGAAATTTTAAAGAACGGGCATAAGGGCATAAGGGCATTTTGGTCAGTTGGCATTTAAGTGAAATAAAATGGGAAAAATGAACCAAAAATCAGCCATTCTTCTTCTCCATGCTGCCAAAATTTCAAGGGTTTCCATAGCTAAGGTTTCAAGCTTTCCAAGCTCAATAGTAAGTGCTCCCAAGCCCCATTTTTCATGTTCTTTGTATTTTTCAAATCTTGGTAGCTTGCTCATTCCATTTCTACCCATATTTCATGCTAGGGTTCATGTTTAAAAATTTACCCATGCATGAGTTATTTGTATTTTGATGGATTATGAAGGAATATGAAAGATTAATGTGTGTTAAACATCTTTTCCTAGTTGATTTTCTTGAGAAACCCTTATAGGGCCTATTTTGTAAAAGATGTAAATGTGTGGTAGAAATGAGAAAATAATGGATAATGTGGGCTACCATAAGAAGGAAAAGTGTTTGGCTAGGCTTGGGTAAGATAAAAAGTTCATGTGTTTCATTATACGAGCCTAGGGACTAAATTGTAAAAATATGAAAGGTTAGGGGCAAAATGATCATTTGGACCGGGGTAGATATTAAACTTGTGATGCATAATGTGCGGGTATTAATGAATTGATTTTGTTGTTATAGACCCCGAGGAACAAATTTCGGAGGTAATCGAGGTAAACGCAAGGTTTCGGAATAACCGAAACACAACTCCGAAAAGAATACTAGGTAAGTTCAGACAACTTAAAGTAAACCCCTAATATGCATAATTGAATGATTTATGAATGCATGATGATTGCATTTATCATTAGCATGAAATATCATGGAAATGCATATTTGATGGTAATATGTGAAAAATGTCTCGATTGAGGTTGACAAATGGAATTCGATGGATAAATCCTCATTGATATGTGTAAAGAGATCCTGTATGTGTTGCAGTAAGGATTTAGCCCGAACAGGTAATTTGTGATCTCGTGTATGGAAAGGATCTAGCCCAGACGGATGTTCCTTGAATGATCGAGCCTCCCGAAGAATATATGTGCATTGAGGATTTAGCCCGGATGGGTAATCCTATTAGGGTCTGAATTTAGCCTGGACTGGTAATTCAGATCCGAGCTCATTAAGGGTGTTTGTCGCTATAAGGGATTTAGCCTAGACTGGTAATCTCGACATCACCTTATGAGTTTATGATATGGGGGATTTAGCCTGGACTGGTAATCCTGCCATGAGATGTGAGGTTCGCGGGAGTGCATATATGTGAAATGATCATTCGAAAGAATTGACGGATAATGGGTATTCCATCGAGATTTCTTAGAAACTCAACGGGATTAATATGATGTATGTCAATAAGGTGATGAATGATGAGCTCATCTACATAAATTACATGATGCTTTGTTATATGACTAACTTATTGATTGAGTGCATGTGATAGGAAATCATTTCATAATTGATGATTTTATGATTTAAAGTATGGATGTATGCTAATTACTCGGTAAGTTTACTTTTTGGTTATTCGAGCTTACTAAGCATGAAAATGCTTACCCCTCTCTTTTCCCTGTTTTACAGAGCTCAAGGACTCATAAAGATTGGAAGACGGTTGGAGAAGCAACGCACTATCAACTAGTCAAGCTTTGGTATAAAGACACTTCTATTTTGTTAATGGCATGTATAGTGTAACACCCCGTACCCGAGACCGTTGCCGGAGTCGAACACGAGGTATTTACGGACTTATTTCATTTATTTGCACAGTCCATTTTAAAAATTTCCAGACAAGCTGGCTAACTGCATCACTGTTACCTTAAAAATCATATCTTGAGTTCCAAAACTCGAAAACCAGTTTTGTAAATTTTACCTGAAACTAGACTAATATATCCATCTTCAAATTTTTTTCTAGAATTTTTCGTTGAGCCAATTAGTACAGTTTATTAGTTAAAGTATCCCCTGTTTCAGGGTTCGACTGCTCTGACCTTCATGCATTACGACTTATATATCTTCCTGTGCAGGGCTTCATTACATATGCCATTTTTTTCTAACGAAACTAGACTCAAAAATTAATCTATACATATATGGCATGACCTCTAATTATCTCTGGTAAATTTCTAGTTAATTTCCAAAGTCAGATCAGGGGATCCAGAAATTGCTCTGGCCCTGTTCCACGAAAACTTAAATATATCTCAAAATACGACTCATATGATCGTTTAGTTTCTTCCATATGAAATTATATTCATCAAGGTTCGATTAAATAATTTATTCAGTATTTAATTCCATTCCTACTATTTTTAGTGATTTTTCAAATCCACACCACTGCTGCTGTCAGCATCTGTTTTTAAGGTAAACTTTACCTATTTCATGGTTTTCCATGAATCAACTAGAATTTGTCATACAAAGCACCAAAATGATCATGATTAACCATTCCAATGGCTAATGTTACCAAACGTTTCCATACCTCTCAATGAACAACGTACAAAATGATTATAATGCTATGCTCAAAGTATATATAAGCCATTTTCGCATGGCTATCCAAATTTATACAAAACCAAAGGGTACATGACCAACAACAAAAAGGGTAGTCCTATACATGCCATTTTCAGAGTTCAACCAAAAGTGTACCAAAAGGGCTTTGATAGTGTGGACGACTTCGACTTCGACAATCCCGTGTCCGATAGCTGACGAACCAAAATCTATAAAATAGAAAATCAGAGAAACGGAGTAAGCATTTAATGGTTAGTAAGTTTTGAGCAATGAAATTAGGCACAATTGAAGTATAACATTCATATGACTAAACGGATAATTTCATATACACACATTCTCAAAATCATACCATACCTACTTCACATTACCAACCCTTATATTCATACATAAGAGATCAACTTAACCAAAAGTCGGAAGCTCATTAATCGACTGAGCGAATACTATTTAAAAGGAATCAACTAATCCAATGCATATACGAAACATACCTCATCGTTGGGATTTTACGAGCATATTAATTGAAATTATTACAGCAAGATCGCTCATTCCCAAACCAAGTACCTTCGGGCTTTAACCGGATATAGCCACTCGCTCAAATGCCTTCGGGACTTAGCCCGGATATAGTAGTTCGCACAAATGTCTTCGGGACTTAGCCCGGATATAGTAACTCGCACAAATGCCTTCGGGACTTAGCCCGGATATAGTAACTCGCACAAATGCCTTCGGGACTTAGCCCGGAATTAGTCACTAGCACAAATGCCTTCGGGACTTAGCCCGAAATTATCATCCGAATATTCATGCACATATCAGTAAATCATGATACATCTTTATTTCATTTTCATAACTAGAATTCAAACACAAGTCACTTATCACACTTACTAATTTCGGCTCAATAGCCACATAAAAAGAGCACGATTTTGATTGGTTTTATAACATGATCTCTATACACATTCGGCAACCCGTCATAGGTATAAACTAATCACCTCAATATATAATTCAAGTAGAATCATTATATCACCATTTACTTGTCATACTTATATGTCATGACCTAATCGAATCATAATCTAAGTTCCATTACTCGAAAACTTACCTCGGATGTTGTCGAACGATTTCGACGGCTATTCAATCACTTTTTCCTTCCCTTTATCGGATTTAGTTCCCCTTTGCTCTTGAGCTTAATTTAACAAATAAATTGATTTAATCATTTGAACATCAAAAAGAGAAACTCAAGGTACTTAACCCATATATACATTGGACATTAGAGTCACATATATACGAAATCATGAATCAACTCAACATTTTAGCCCACACTCTCTTTTAGCAGATTATCTAAGCCAAGATAAAAGCATCAATATGCTTGCCTCTAACCGAATACATGCAACACATCTACCTCTTGTGGCCGAATATGCATGTCCATGTTGAGGCCGATTATATGCTTAATACTTCCTACAAATATGGTTACTTGTATTGACTACATACCATTTTGTTTCAAGTTCAAAACTCGGCTAATACACATATATACACTAGTAATCAAATACTAACATTTGCACTTCACCTTACTACCAATTCTCATCTACTTCCTACCATGGCCGAATGCATCAAGACACCATACCATTTCAATTTTGGTCATGGGTTAAACAAAGAACTTAATGTCTAACTCAAAATGCTAAAAAGAAAATCCAAGAGTCATCAATCACCATTACATGTATCACTACAAAGCTTCACACTTAGCATGCAAATGACATCAACACAAGTCCACCTTAGCCGAAACTTAGCTCATCTTCATGCCTCATCACCACAACATCAAACACTAACCAAGAAGACAACACCCATGGCCGAATATCATCTCCATCTCATAGCAAAGATTTAAACCATGGGCTAGGTAGAACTCAAGCTAACAACTAAAACTATGCATGAATCTCATGGAACAACATCAACATACCTTAGTCTAGTGAACCACCATAGCCGATTTTCTCCAAGCTCTTTCCCTTCTTTTTCTTTCTTCTATTCGGCCAAGTTCAACAACATGAGAACTTTTTCTTTTTTTTTTCTTCATCATTTTCCTTTTCATTATTTTATTACCATGCTCCTTATTTTATCATTTCTAACATAAAGCATTAACACAACATGTTTATGACATTTTTTTACCCATCACATTTTGTCCACCCTTATTGTCATGGCCGGCCACTACTAATTAAATGGGGAAATTGACATGCAAGTCCACCCCTTTGATTACATGCACTAATAGATCCTTATAGATTAACCTATCACATTTCAAAAGTGTCACACATAAGTCCTATTGACTAAATTCACATGTAATTAACTAAATCGAAGCTTAAAACTTTCACACATTCATATTCACATATTTTAGACAATAATTATCATATTCAAATAATTTGGTGACTCAATTTAGCGGTCCCAAAACCGCTCTCCGACTAGGGTCACTTTAGGGCTGTCATATATAGGGCTTTGAGTATTTTATCATATGTGTCATTTGAATTTCCAAATGAAGACATGTAAAGATGTATTCATCTTTTTGTATAAGGCCATTGAAATTGGCATATTTGGAAGTAGGCTATGACCTGCCTTTATATGCATGTTTATGTTCTTATATGATGGGTTGCTACAATTGGCAATGAGTTCAAAAACGAGTCAAATTTTGAACGTGCTACAATAACATAAGAACCCATAAATACTAGATGAGAAATAACATTTTTGTATGAAACCAATGATATGAGGTTTCCATACAACTAACTTCATCAAAATCTTTTACAAGTGTATAATCATGTTTTACTTTGAATCTAGTATCTATTAAGAAAAAGAAGTAGAAAGGGGTGACTAAAGGCTTGGAAAATAGCCTATTAAAGTTCACATGGTTAGTTACACGGGTGTGTGTCTAGGCCGTGTGCCATCCCCATGGGCGTGTGGTATGGTTGTGTGTCTCCTGCACCTAAAACTTTAAGTCAAATTAGCACACGGGTAGGACACACGGGCATGTGTCTGGGCTGTGTTAATTTAACAGAATGCTCAAGTTTTGGACACAGGGTGAGCCCACGGGTGTGTGTCTTGGCCGTCCCTAAAAGTCAGTGTTGCCCACGGGTTAAAGGCATGGACATGCCCTAGGCCATATGAGCGTGGGTGACCACACGGCCCCTCATACACGGGCGTGTGACACTTCTAAATAAGGAAATTTTCTAAGGTTATTAAATGTTCCCGATCCTATCCCGAACTATCTCTATGTATATCTAGGGCCTTGAAAGCCCATTTAAGGGACAAGATGTGAATGCTTGAAAGTTTCAGATCTGAGCTAAACCTGGTGAGTCGGTTCAGTATGTTTTAAATGTAAAGTTCCTGTAATAACTTGAACCCTATCCTGATAACGGATACAGGTGAGGGGTGTTACAACCTTCTTACATAAGCACGCATCCCAAACCATTCAAGGAGGCTTCGCTATATATCATAAATTCCTTGCCCGACTCTGGTTGCACTAAAACCGGGGCTTCAGTCAACAAAGCCTTTAATTTCTAGAAACTCTGCTGGCATTTTTCTTTCCAATTGAACTTGACATCTTTCTATAGCAGTCTTGTCATCGGGGTAGCTATCATAGAGAATCCGTTTGCAAACCGTCTATAGTATCCAGCCAAACCCAAAAAGCTTCGAACCTCAGCCACATTCCTCGGTGGTTTCCACTCAACAATAGTCGAGATCTTAGTTGGGTCAACTCGGATCTCGTCACCCAACACAATGTGTCCTAGGAATCCAACCTCTTTAAGCCAAAATTCACTCTTACTAAACTTGGCATATAATTGCTTGCCTCTCAAGGTCTGAAACACAACTCCTAAATGCACCGCGTGCTCGCTCTCATCACGCCAATAAATCAATATGTAATCGATAAAGATGATAAAAAACTTATCTAGATACGGTTGGAAAATGTGGTTCATCAAATCCATAAACATCGTCCGGGCATTAGTCAAACCAAAAGGCATGACAAGGAACTCATAATGCCCGTACCTTGTCCGAAATGCAGTCTTCGGCACATCTTGCACTTTAACCCTTAGCTGATAGTAATTAGACCTCAGATCGATCTTAGAAAACACAGTGGCTCCTTTCAACTGATCGAACAAATCGTCGATCCTTGGCAAAGGATACTTGTTCTTCACTATTACCTTGTTGAGTTGTATGTAGTCAATACATAATCTCATCGACCCATCTTTCTTTTTAACGAAGAGTATAGGAGCACCCCACGGAGAAAAGCTCGGTCTCGCAAAACCCTTGTCCGTTAGCTCTTGCAACTGTGCTTTCAACTCTTTCAACTCCGTTGGAGTCATCCTATACGGAGCAATTGAGATGGGTGTTATCCCGGGGACCAACTCGATTCCAAACTCAACTTCTCTCACTGGAGGTAATCTGGGTAATTCTTCCTGAAAAATGTCTGTAAACTCACAAACTACTAGCACTGATTCAATCTTCAATTTAGACACTTGACTATTCAATACAAAAGCTATGTAAGCCTTATATCCTTTTCTCAAATATTTCTCGGTAGTCAAAGACGATATTATCATAGGCAATCTATCTGACTCATCTAGTCCAACCTAAAGAACATTCCCATCTCCACAATTCAACTCAATTATCTTTTTCCCGTAGTCCACTACAACACTATGAGCAGTCAACCAATCCATCCCAAGGATTACATCAAACTCATTAAATGACAATAACATCAAGTTAGCCGGAAAACAATGACCTTTAATTGTCAAAGGACAATTTTTACACACTTGGTCCACTAATACATGTCTGCCTAAAGGATTGGACACTTTTATCACAAACTCAGTGGACTCTACTATCATGCTCATACGAGGTATCAATTCCATAAAAATATAAGAGTGGGTAGATCCCGGGTCAATTAAAGCAATAACAGATATGTCATAGATAGAACAGGTACCCGTGATCATATCGGGAGACTCTGCCTTTTTTTAGGCTCGTATAGCATAAGTCTTCGCAGGCACTCTGCCCTCAAACCTCACTGCGGTATCTCTTACCGCACCCCTATTGCTAGCCCCACTCCCAGGGTTCTTTTGCGCTCTAACCCTTAACTGTGCACTACTTGCCTTCACTTCCTGCTTCTTTTCTCTCTCTTCCATATCAGGACAATCATGGATAAAGTGGTCTAGTGACCCAAACTTGGAACAGCCCCTTTCCTTTCCTCGGCACTCACCGAAGTGACATCTTCCACATTGCGAACACTCCAGCCTATTTGGCCAAGCACTACTGACACTTGCGACCGAAGTAGTCTGGGCTCTAGATGCTGTGTTCTGCTAGTTCTTGTTTCTATTTGAATATCCCACCGAAGCATTCGATCAGGTAGTAAATTCCCTTGATCTCTTGGATGAGGATTGATGTGATTTCCCCATTTGTCTCTTCTTTGAATCCCGCGACTCGAAAGCCGCTTTCCTTCTTTCCTTTACCAGCTCCTCTGCCTTGCATGCTCTTTCAACAAGAACTACAAATTCTCTTATCTCTAAAATACCAAGAAATACTCAGATATCTTCATTGAGGCTATCCTCAAACCTCTTACACATGGTGGCTTCTATGGACACGCACTCCCGTGCATACTTACCGAGCCTCACAAATTCATGCTCATATTCTATCACTGACATTCGGCCTTGCTTTAGCTCTAGGAATTCCTTCCTCCTTTGGTCTATGAATTCTTGGCAAATATACTTTTTCCGGAACTCTTCTCGGAAGAATTCCCAAGTGATCCTCTCTCTCGGTACAACGGACGCAAGAGTATTCCACCACTGATAAGCCGAGTCCCGTAGGAGTGACACTGCACACTTTACACACTCTTCAGGTGTACATGACAATTCATCGAATACCCTAATGGTATTCTCTAGCCAAAACTCTGCTCTCTCCGAGTCATCATCTAAATTAGCCCGAAATTCTTCGGCCCTTTGTTTTCAAATCTTGTCTACCGGAGGCTTCTCTCTTCTAAACCTATAAGCACCTTACGGAGTTACCGGGGCATAGGGGAGGTAAAGTGTTCAGATTTGCATGAACAAACTCCGTGTACCAAGCGTCCATCATACGGAGGTAGGCTTCCTTAGCCCCTCCGCGTTGGCCCATATTCACGGGCTCACTCTCAACTAGCACAGTCCCTTCGGTGGGAGCTGGCGCATTACTTTCCATGTCAATTGTCTTGGCTCTATCAGAATCCATTTACTATATAAAAAACATAATTTATAACCGTCGGGAATCATCACACTATCAATATACAATTATGGCATGTATGGCTAGACTCGTACTCTCGCTAGGTTAGTTCTAGAACAGACTAAATTATAGCTCTGATACCTCTAAATGTAACACCCCATACCTGTAACCCACGCCGGGGCGGACTACAAGGCATTACTTAACTTGGTCTCATACACACATACAATCTCAAGTCACCAAGACTCGGTCCAAATTAAAACTTTTTCAATTTCTACTTTAAAATTTTTATTAAGGGCCTACGAGCCCCAAATTGATCATGGGAACTATTCGTCGCCATTCTAGGTCCTTAACCCAACTATGAAAATTTTGCCTTTAAAACAGGGCACACGCCCGTGTGGAAAGACAAGACATCCGTGTGACCCTCTCAACATGGCCGTGCTGATGGTATGTGTGGCTTACACGGCCTAAGCACCTAGGGACACGCTCGTGTCCAAAACCTGTGTGGAATTAAATTCTATTTCACACCTACAGGGGTTTTCACATGACAAGACACACGCCCGTGTCAATGGCCCGTGTCCCTCACACGGCCACGACACACCCGTGTCCTAGCCCTTGTGCAAAAACATGGACATTTTGTTTCTGAAGTCAGCATGCTCTACAAGCCATACGGCTAAGGCATAAGCTCGTATGCTAGGCCGTGTCTGTCACATGGCTAAAACACACAGTCGTGTCTCTACCAGTGTGTTTAATACCATGCATACTAACTTGAAACTTTTACGTGCACACACAGCCGGACCACACGCCCATGGGGCAGACCGTGTGTCACACATGGTCTAAACACATGCCCGTGTGTCTACCCTTGTGGAAAATATAAGGCCATTTACCAAGCCTCATTGCCACCCTTACAATGCCTTGTTTCATAAAAATTCCAACTAATACCAGAACAAACACAATTCATACAGCCAAATCAACCACAAAAGGCATTCATCCAACCTTGCAAATGCATCTTTTATAACTCAAAATGAATGTTAGCCGTCATTCAAGGCTTAATACAAAATGAAGGTTTCCAACCCAAGCTGACACATTTGGCCAATTCTCAAAGTCACAAAATAACAAAGTCTAAGCCCTATACATGTCATATTCAAAAATATAAATCCAACTATACCGAGTGCTTCGGTCGATAGTGAGATCGATATCTCTAACTTCCGGTGATCCTTGAGCTAGTTTGGCGACACTATAAGAAAATGGAAAGAAAAGGGGAGTAAGCATAAAAGCTTAGTAAGTTGCATATAAATAAATATACAACAACTACTTATCAATCATCAATAAGCTCATAATACAAAGTGGGCATAAGCATTACTTACTCATCAATATCCATACAATTTACATAGCACATATACATATTTAGCTTACATCTCGTATATAACAATTTGTTACCTGTACCACTCACAATACGGTTATACTTTCCTTACTGACTCAAAATCATAAATTTTACCGTTAAACCATTCGGAACACTACCGGATATTCATTAAGCCTCGAAAATAAGAGAAAGTGTCGATGCCATGTCCCAAATGTGGTATTACACTAGCTCCCGCCTATCTGTGTCGATGCCATGTCCCAGACATGGCCTTACACTGACACAACTCTTAGCCGATGCATGTCCCAGACATGTCTTACACTAGCTTACTTCTCGAGGCTGATGCATGTCCTAGATATTTCTTACACTAGCACTCGTCTCAATGCCGATGCCATGTCCCAGATATGATCTTACACTGGCTCTCATAATGTGGCCAATGCATGTCCCAGACATGTCTTACACTAGCTCACATAAGTGACCCAAATGTCACACCATGAATATCCGATTTATTTCCTAGGGTTCCAACAAGATTTCTACTATCACAATTATCATTATGCATTCTCAATTCACAATCAAGCAATTCATGGTATATCAATTCAATGACAATTCAAACACACATAGTAGCAATGTAGTTGTATTATTTACATACAACTTACCTCGGATTACAAAATACACACGACTAGTCGGTTTAGTCGATTTGCTTGACTTTCCCCCGGACTAGGTTTGGATTTGGCAATTCTTGATCTATATTAGCAAAATACACTATTTAGTCACTAAATACAATTAGGCAATCAAAATTTCACATCTTTGGTAAAATGACCATTTTGCCCCTAGACTTTGACAAAATGACCATTTTACCCCCAATGCTCGAAAATTGATTTTTATCGAATTTTTTCGTATCTAAAGCCTAACCGAACCATTATTACTCTTGTAGCAGCTTCAAATTCTCACTATTTCACACATTTATCAACTATTTTACAACTTCTGCAAAATAGTCCTTTTAGGTGTTTTCATGATAACACATTTCATAAAAGTTGTCTATTACACTACTAAGACTCATATTCTTCCATAAAAACTCAGCAACCATTACAAATCCATTCATGGTAAAACCCTAAACTCTTAATCATTTTGCAAAATAGACCCCTCATTTGAAAACTCATGTTTCAAGGGTCTTAAAAATGCAAAAATATTCAAGAAAAGCCATTAACATCACTTACTTGAGAGAGGAATAAGTGGCTGGATTTGTTTTTAAAGCTTTGAAGCCCTCATATGGCTGATTTTCGGTCAAAGAGAAGAAAAATAGACGAAGAAGGTGAATGCTAGGCTTTAGGGTATTATTAAAATGCATATTATGACATCAACCAACCTAACCCTTTTGACCAAATACACTTCCTTGTCTCATAGCAAGCCAAGCTCTTCTAATAGGGTCTAATTGCCCTTTAAAATCCCCCAAATTTTATTCTTCTAACAAAATAATACCCTTAGCTATCAATTTAAGTCTTTTACTCTTTTGCGATTTAGTTTTTTTTCACAATTGGGCTCACAAACGTTAAAATTAATTAACCAAATTTTTCATGCACTCATATAATCATGCTATAACATCAAAATAATAATAAAATAATTTATTCCAATCTAGATTTATGGTCCTGAGACCACTATTCTAACTAGGCCCTAAATCAAGCTATTCACACCTCGAACCCTGTCCCAGCTTTGGATACGAGTAAGGGGTGTTACAATCACAAAGCCCACCTCAATCACATAACATAGGCCATTTACACACATATATTCATTACCAAACTAACCAAATCAGGCCAACTCACATGGCTATCTACAAAACTAAAAGAATTTAACATTCACAAGCCATTTCAAATGACCAAAATCATTATCAACTCATATACCAAAATGACCAAAGTTCCTATACATGCCATATATTCCAAAAACATATATTCAAAAGTACAAAAACGATAGCTTGATAGTGTGATGAAGTCTCCGACGATCCCTGAATCCTAGCTAGCTTTGAAATCACTAAAAACACGGAAAAATAAACAGAGTAAGCTTTATAGCTTAGTAAGCTCATATGATTAATAAGTATAAAAGCCAACTAAATCACAATTTAAATAATATAAGAAATACATTCAATTCAACAATTTTCACATTGCCATAATTATTGGTATCATGTATAAATTCATCAACTTAATTACTTTACATATAAACTTTTCAATTATCACTTACTTGCCAAACTTATCATGATTACCTAAACTGATCCGTATCATTATTTACATCCTCATACTATTATCTTTTCCCGTTGAACCATTAAAATAATATCGGATACTTGGGAATCTCGCACCAAAGTGCCACATACATAGCCAATGCTATCTCAACCTCATATCACATATATTCTCACTCTCGAGCTATCAGCGGGCCTGCTCACACAAGCTGTCAGCCAAGACGTCGCTACACGGTGCTGCTCATACAAGCTGTCAAGTAACCACAACACATGCTCGTATACTCAGCCGTCGATAAGACATACAAGACTAACATTTGGATCACATAATCACAATAACCCCTAATGACATGTCACTAGTATCCTATCTATTCCTAAGATTCAACCAGGATTCTCACTATGCCAATGCTTTGTTGATAGATTTCGCAATGTCATAATATCACAATTATAATGTTTAAGCATATAAACTCATATAACATTAAACTTATTAATCATACAAACTTACCTTGGTTCACAAAAACGATCAAATAGGTTGATTCGTCGAGTATCTTGTTTTTCCCCAGATCTAGATCCGAATTTTGCTTTTTTAATAATTTAGCTAGTAAGTTTCGAATGCTTCAAACCCTAAAAATGGTTTCTCCTATCTTCAATTTTTGGAAATTAGGAAGAAAATGGGCAAAATTTAGATTTTGGTTTTACTTATTTTAGTTTTATTTAATAATTTACTAATATAACCTTAATAAATCACACTAATGATGTCCATAAATGTCTATTACCATTATTAATGGTCTATAAAATAATTATTTCAAATTTAGATCTGTGGTTCCGAAACCACTATTCTAATTTGACTAAAAATGGGCTGTTACAACTATCCCCCTTAGTGATTTTCGTCCCCGAAAATCTTACCAGCAAAAAGGATAGAGTAGTGTTTTCTCATAGCTTCCTTGTGTTCCCACGTGGCATCTTCGACACCATGCTATTGCCAAAGTACTTTCACTAAAGCTATGCTTTTATTTCTCAACTGTTTAACCTCTCGAGTTAAAATTTTGATTGGTTCTTCGTTATACGTCATCTCAGGTTGAATCTCAATTTCTACCTAAGAAATTAAATGTGATGGATCGGATCTATATCGGCATAACATCAAAACATGAAACACATTGTGAATCTTTTCTAACTCGAATGGTAAAGCTAACCAATATGCCACTGGTCATATTCTCTCGATGATCTCACATGGCCCAATGAATCACGGACTTAATTTGCCTTTGCGACCAAATCGAAGAATTTTCTTCCACGGTGATACTTTCAAGAATACTTTGCCACCGATCTGAAATTCAATGTCTTATCGTTTCAAATCTATGTACGATTTCTGTCGATCTAAAGCTGCTTTCAAACTGTCACGACTTACCTTCACTTTATCTTCAGTCTCTCAGATTCAATCAACCCTATGAATCTTTTTCTCACTCAGTTCGCTCCAATACAACAAAGTTCGGCATTTGCGACCATACAAAGCTTCATATGGAGCCATCTTTATGCTCGATTTTAAACTGTTGTTATACGCGAATTCAACCAATGAAAAATATTTCTCCCGGGTGCCTTCAAATTCTAAAACACAACAATGAAGCATCTCTTTGAAAATCTGAATTACTCTCTTAGACTGACCGTTGGTTTGCGGATGAAATGTAGTACTAAAGTTCAGCTTCATGCCTAGAGCTTCTTGCAACTTCTTCCAAAATCGCGACGTAACCTCGGGTCTCTATCCGTAATAATCAAAATTGGTACCCCGTGCAATCTAACAATCTCAAAAATGTACAATTCAACCAAATTATCAAGTGAATAGTTTGTACATACCGGAATAAAATGTGTAGATTTCGTCAGTCGATCAACAACAATCGAAATAGCATCTTTCTTTCACGGAAACAGGAGTAATCCAGATACAAAATCTATCATAACTCTATCCTATTTCCATTCTATTATCATCATCGATTGTAGCAATCCCGAAGGCACCTGATGTTCAGCTTTAACTTCTTGACAAACTAAACATCTCGATACAAACTCTAAAATGTCTCGTTTCATACCCAACCACCAATACAATAGTATTAAATCATTATAAATTTTAGTACTCCCCGGGTGAACAGATAAACAACCACTGTGTGCTTCGTCTGGAATTGTCTGAATGAGCTCAGAATTCTTTGGTACGCAAATTCTATCTCAGAACATTAAATAATCCTCAGATCTAATCTAATAGTCTGAATCACTAGTCGATTCACATTGCACTCTTTTGGCTTGCAATTCATTATCACACTTCTGAGCTTCACAAATATGTTGAAGAAATACCGGTTTCACTTTCAACTCTACTAAATCAAACCATCATTAGCTATGATTAGTTGAGTATTCATCACTCGCAAAGCAAATAATGATTTTTTGCTAAGAGCATTCGCGACTACATTCGCTTTCCTCAGATGATAATCAATCACTAACTCGTAGTCTTTCAACAACTCTAGCCATCTTCGTTATCGCAAATTCAAATCTTTCCAAGTCATTATATATTTCAAACTCTTGTGATCGGTAAAGATGTGGCACTTTTCACTGTACAAATGATGTTGCCAATTTTCAATGCAAAGACAATAGTAGCCAACTCTAAGTCGTGCGTTGAATAATTCTTTTTATGTTGCTTCAACTGTCTGGAGGCATAAGCTATCACTTTTCCCTCTTACATCAAAACACAACCCAAACTGTTCAATGACGCATCGCTGAAAATCACAAATTCTTTACCCGACTCATGTTGAACCAAAATTGGTGTCTCGGTTAACAATGCTTTCAACTATTCAAAACTCTGTTGACATTTCTTGGACCACTCGAATTTCACATCTTTTTGTAGCAATCTAGTCATCGGTGTAGCAATCATTGAAAATCCTTTGACAAAACATCGATAATAACCAGCTAACCTCAGAAAGCTTCTAACTTTGGATACATTTCTAGGTGGTTTCTAGTCAACAACTATAGAAATCTTGCTCGAATCAACTCGTATGCCTTCAGTTTAAACAGTATGTCCCAAAAATCTAAATTCTCGAAGCCAAAACTCACATTTATTGAATTTAACGAATAGTTTCTTATCTCTCAAGGTTTGTAGCACAATTCTCAAATGTTTGGCATGCTCAGACCCATTTCATGAATAGACCAGAATGTCGTTAATGAATACAACAACAAATCTGTCTAAATACGATCTAAAAATCTGATTCATCAAATCCATAAAAACAGTAGGAGCATTAGTCAATCTGAAAGGCATAACAAGAAATTCATAATGTCCGTGCCTTGTTCTGAATGTAGTTTTCAGCACATCTGAATCTTTCACTCGCAACTGATAATAACCAGACCGCAGACCAATCTTTGAAAACATTGTTGCTCCTTTAAATTGATCAAAGAAATCATATATTCTCGGTAATGGATATTTTTTCTTTATTGTAACCTTATTGAGCTAACAATAGTCAATACACATTCTCTGTGACAGCCCAAAATTGACCCTAGTCGGGAAGTGGTTTCGGGACCGCTAAACCGAGTCACCGAAATGTTCGAATGTGATATTTATTGTCTAGAATATGTAATTAGGAATGTGTGAAAATTTCAAGCTTCGATTTAGTCGATTGCATGTGAGTTTTAGTAAATAGGACTTATGTGAGAAAATTTTGAAATGTGATAGGTCAAAGCATAAGGACCTATTAGTGCATGTTGAAAAAGGGGGGACTTGCATGTCAATTTCCCCCCCTCTATTAGTAGTGGCCGGCCATGACAAGTATGGTAGACCAAGTGTGATGGGCAAGACATGTCATAGACATGTTGTGTTGGTGCATCATGGGTGGAAACAATAAAATAATGAGCATGGTAATTAAATAATGAAAGGGAGGAGTGATGAAAAAAAAAGAATGGTCTCATCCATGCCCCCCCATTGCCGTGAGTAAAAGAAAAGAAAAGAAAAATTTTGTTCATCCTTTTTCATCTTCTTTTGGCCGAAAATTCTAAGGAAGGAGGAAGGAGTTCTTGCTTCATGTTTGGTTTGGAAGAGGATTAGGAGGAGGTTTGGCCATACTTGTATCTAGATCAAGGTATGTTTGAGGTTGTGCCATGAGATTCATGCATGTTTTTAGTTGCTAGCTTGAGTTCTAATTAGCCCATGGTTCAAATCTTTGCTATGTCATGGGGATGATATCCGGCCTAGGTGGATTTTGTGTTAATGCCATTGCATGCTAAATATGAAGCTTGTTAATGATGCATGTGATGGTGGATTGATGATTCTTGAATCTTCTTTTTAGCATTTTGAGTGAGGACATATGTGCATTAGTTGCTAGATGGAGAAGAATCGGCTAGCAAGTTGTGTGCTAAGGCCGAATATAATTTTTGTATATTAATGAGTAATGCATGTGTTAAATTGATGGAAAGGGAGAGGATGCTTTACTAGTGTATATATGTGTGTATTAGCCAAGTTTTGAACTTGAAACAAAATGGTGTTTAGTCAATACAAGTGACCATACTTGTAGAATGTATTAAGTGTTGCAATCGGCCCCAACATAGACATGCATATTCGGCCATAGGAAGGAGATTGGTGTTGCATGTATTCGGTTAGAGGCAAGCATATTGATGCTTTTGTCTTGGCTTAGAAAATTCGGCCAAGGGGGAAAATTAGCTAAAATGTTGAGTTTGATTCATGATTCCGTACATATGTGACTTTAATGTCTAATGTATAAATATGGGCTAAGTGCCTTGTTTTCCTCTTTTCGATGCTCAAATGATTAAATCAATTTATTTGTTTAATTAAGCTCAAGAGTAAAGGGGAACTAAATCCGATAAAGGGAAGGAAAAAGTGGTCGAATAGCTATCGGAATCGTTCGACAACATCCGAGGTAAGTTCTTGAGTAAAAGAGCTTAAATTATGATTTGATTAGATCATGTTTTAAGCAAATCAAAATCATGCTCTTTGTGTGTGGCTATTGAGCCGAAATTGCAAGAATGATAAGTGTCTTGTGTTTGAGTTTTGCTAATGAAAACGAAATACGAATGTGCCATGATTTATTGTTAAATGTGCATGGTTATTTGAATGATGTCCGGGCTAAGTCCCGAAGGCTTTGTGCTAGGTGACCATATCCGGACTAAGATCCGAAGGCATTTGTACGAGTTACTAAATCCGGACTAAGATCCGAAGGCATTTGTGCGAGTTACTAAATCTGGGTTAAGTCCCGAAGGCATTTGTGCGAGTTACTAAATCCGGGTTAAGTCCCGAAGGCATTTGTGCGAGTTACTATAACCGGGCTATGTCCCGAAGGCATTTGAATGAGTAGCTATATCCGGTTAAATTCCGAAGGTACGTGATTTGGGAATGAATGATCTTGCTGTAAAAATTTCAGTTAATACGCTTGAAACATCCCAACATTAAGGTATGTTTCGTATGTGCTTTGAATTAGTTGAGCCCTTACAATTAAGTATCCGCTCAGTTGATAAATGAGCTACCGGCCTTTGGCTAAGTTGATCTTTGTGTATGAATAAAAGGGTTGGTAATGTGAAGTAAGTATGATATTGAAAAATTGTGCATATGAAATTATCCGTTTAGCTACATGAATGCTATACTTTTGTTGTGCTGGAATCCCTTGCTCAAAACTTACTAAGCATAAATTGCTTACTCCGTCTCCTTGATTCTCTGTTTTATAGATTTTGGTTCTCCAGCTATCGGACTCGGGATTTTGAAGTCGAAGTCACCCACACTATCAAAGCCCCCCCTTTTTGGTACAATTTTGGTTGAACTTCGAAATGGCATTTATAGGACTACCCTTTTTGTTGGGGGTCATGGACCCTTTGGACTTGTATAATTTTGGATAGCCATGCGAAAATGGCTTATATATATTTGAGTATAATGTTATAATCATTTGGTATGGATATGGTTATTGAGAGGTGTGGATATGCTTAACAAGGATTGGCCATGGGAATGGTTAATCACTATCATAATTTGTGCTATTTATGCTAAAAGGGCTAGTTGAATCATGGAAACTATGAAATAGGTAAAGTCTACCTTAAAGGCAGATGCTGACAGCAGCAGTGATGTAGATTTGGAAAATCACTAAAAATAGTAGGAAGGGAATTAAATAGTGAATAAATTATGTAAACTAACCTTGATGAATCTATTTTCATAGGAAAGTAACGAAACGATCATATGGACAGTATGTTAAGAGATATTTAGGTTCTCGTAAGACAGGGCCAGAACGGTTTCTGGATTCCCTGTTCCGACTTTGGAAATTCATTATAAATTAACCGGAGATAATTAGGAGTCATGCCATATATGTATAGATTCCTATTTGAGTCTAGTTTCTATAGAAACAAACGACATCAGTATTGAAGCCCTGTACAGGGAGATATCCAAGTCTTAATGCGCAAAGGTCAGTGTAGTCAATCCCTGTAACATGGGAGATTTTGACTAATAAACTGTACTAATTGGCCCACCAAAAATTCTAGATAAAAAATATGTAGATGGGCATATGAGTCTAGTTTCAGGGAAATTTTACGGAGTTGGATTCCGAGTTTCTGAACTCAAGATATGATTTTTTAAGCGACTAGTACGCAGATTGGCAGTGTCTGGGAAATTTTTTTATAAGTGGTTTAAAGTCTGTTAACACCTCGTGTTCGACTCCGGTGACGGTCTCGGGTTCGGGGTGTTACATTTGATTGGTATCAGAGCTACGGTTTAGTCGATTCTAGGACTACCGTAATGCGTTGGGTCTAGCTATACATGCCATTTTATGTGATTATTTGATAGTGTGGTGATTTCTGACAATTGTAAATGTGTTTATTTATAGTAATGGATCCCGATCCCGACCGAGCGGTAGCTGATGATCTTGAGAGTGTAGCGCCTGCTCCCGCACAAGGGACAGCGCCAGCGGACTCTCAACCTAATGCTAGTAACCCGAATGATGAAGCTAGACAAGCTTTCTATAGCGTGATGAATGATTGGTTCAACCAATACATTCGAACTAATACGGCTGTTCCACAACCTCCATTCCCGACTAATACCACCCCGCACCTACAATACCTCCGGAAACTGACCAAATAAGGTCAAATAAGCCCCCAATTGACAGAATCCGAAAACATGGGGCTACTGAATTTAAAGCTACGGATAGCGACGATGCCGAGCAAGCTGAATTTTGGTTGGACAACACTATCCGGGTACTCGATGAGCTATCTTGTACACCCGATGAATGCCTAAAGTGTACTATCTCCTTGCTACGCGATTCTGCCTACTATTGGTGGAGTACTCTGACTTCTGTTGTGCCCCGAGAGCAAGTAACTTGGGAGTTTTTCCAAACTGAGTTTCGGAAAAAGTATATCAGTCAGAGATTTGTTGATAAAAACGGAAGGAATTTCTTGAGCTTAAGCAAGGTTCTATGTCAGTTACTGATTACGAGCGAAAATTTGTTAGACTTAGTAGGTATGCTCGGGAATGTGTTTCGTCCGAGGCTATCATGTGTGAACGCTTCGAGGATGAGCTGAATGAAGATATAAAAATGTTCGTGGGCATTCTTGAAATACGAGAGTTCGTAGTACTTGTCGAGCGAGCTTGTAAAGCCGAAGAGCTTAGAAAAGAAAAACAAAAAGTTGATGTGGGAACTGGAGAGTTTCGTAAAAGATCCTCGGGAAAGTCTCTTCAACAGGCATCAAAGAAATTTCGAGATGATGTGGGCCGGTCTAGAGGCACTTCGGGCCTTTTTAGACGAGATCGTGATCGACCCCCTGTGGGTACACGAGGCACTTCGGTCGCCAGTGTTGGGAATGAACGTCGAGACAGAACGAAATGTCGATATTGTGGTAAATGGCATTCGGGGAGTTGTAGATTCCCTGACCGCTCCAGTTACAAGTGCGGATCAGTTGACCACTTCATTAAAGATTGCCCGAGGTTGTCTGAACAGAATGTAAATCAGAGTGGGAAACCGGGTGCTACCACTGCTCGAGGTAGACCATCTGGAAATACGGGCAATGCTAGTGGTGGTCAGAGAGGATCTAGAGATGCTACGACCAGATCCGAGGCTCGTGCGCCTGCTAGAGCTTATGCTATACGTGCCCGCGAGGATGCTTCTTCGCCTGATGTTATTACCGGTACTTTTACTCTCTTTGATACTAATGTAATTGCTTTGATTGACCCCGGTTCTACTCATTCTTACATATGTGAAACCTTAGCATCCAGTAAGACTTTACCTATTGAGTCTACTGAGTTCGTAATTCGGGTGTCAAATCCCTTGGGTCGTTACGTGCTTGTCAACAAAGTATGTAAGAAATGTCCCCTAGTAATTCGAGGTTCCTGTTATCCGGCGGACTTGATGCTTTTGCCGTTTGATGAATTTGATGTTATTCTTGGTTTGGATTGGTTGACCGCGCATGATGCGGTTGTGAATTGCAAAAGCAAGACTATTGATTTGAGGTGCGCAAATAACGAGATGATCCGAGTTGAGTCTACGGACTTAAAGGGGTTGTCAGCTGTAATATCCTCAATGTTGGCCCAGAAATATGTAAGAAAAGGGTGCGAAGCATACCTTGCGTATGTACTTGATGACAAAGAATTAGAAAAGAAACCCGAATCTGTGCCGGTGGTTTGTGAATACCCGGATGTTTTTCCTGAAGAATTACCGGGTTTACCACCTGTTCGGGAGATAGAGTTTGGTATTGAGCTTGTACCTGGGACTACGCCGATTTCGATAGCTCCGTATCGTATGGCACCAACCGAGTTAAAAGAGTTGAAAGCTCAGTTGCAAGAATTGACGGATAAAGGTTTCGCTCGACCAAGTTTCTCACCTTGGGGTGCACCAGTATTGTTCGTGAAAAAGAAGGACGGAACCATGAGGTTGTGCATTGACTATCGTCAGCTGAATAAAGTGACAATAAAGAACAAATATCCGTTACCGCGTATCGATGATTTGTTCGACCAACTGAAGGGAGCCTTAGTGTTCTCAAAATAGATTTGAGATCGGGCTATTATCAGTTGCGAATTCGAGATTCGGACATACCCAAAACTGCCTTCAGAACGAGATATGGTCACTACGAATTCTTAGTGATGCCGTTTGGGCTCACTAATGCCCCTGCGGTATTTATGGATTTGATGAATCGGATCTTCAGACCATATTTGGATCGGTTCGTAGTTGTGTTCATTGATGACATCTTGGTCTATTCAAGAGATGAGACCGAACATGCTGAGCACCTGAGATTAGTGTTGCAAATTTTGCGGGATAAGCAGTTATATGCTAAGTTCAGTAAGTGTGAGTTCTGGTTAAGAGAGGTTAGCTTCTTGGGTCACGTGGTATCCGCATTGGGTATTCGAGTTGACCCGAGCAAAATTTCAGCCATACTTAACTTGAAGCCTCCAAGAAATATTACCGAAGTTCGGAGCTTCCTGGGCTCGCCGGTTATTACCGACGATTTGTAAAAGGTTTCTCGATGATAGCAACACCAATGACGAAGCTACTTCAAAAGGATGTTAAGTTCGAATGGACGGAGAAATGTCAGAACAGTTTCGATCAACTGAAAACTTATTTGACTGAAGCTCCAATTTTAGTGCAACCCGAATCAGGCAAAGAGTTTGTCATTTATAGTGACGCATCCCTACTTGGGTTGGGTTGCGTATTGATGCAAGAAGGTCGAGTGGTGGCCTATGCGTCGAGACAATTAAAGCCACATGAGAAAAATTATCCGACCCATGATCTTGAACTAGCTGCCATCGTATTTGCTTTAAAAATATGGCGACATTACTTATTTGGTGAAAAGTGCCATGTATTTTCGGATCACAAAAGTCTCAAATATTTGATGACTCAAAGAGACTTAAATCTGCGACAAAGACGTTGGCTTGAGTTGTTGAAAGATTACGAGCTTGTCATTGATTACCACCCGGGAAAGGCTAATGTGGTTGCGGACGCCTTAAGCCGGAAATCATTGTTTGCTTTACGAGCGATGAATGTGCACTTGTCTGTTCTACCCGACAATGTGTTAGTAGCTGAATTAAAAGCCAAACCATTATTGATTCATCAAATTCGTGAAGCCTAGAAAGTTGATGATGAATTGGTTGCAAAACGAGCTGAGTGTGTTCCGAACAAGGAATCGGAGTTTCAAATTGATGATGATGATTGTTTGAGGTTCAGAAGTCGGATGTGTATTCCAAGGAATTCGGAACTCATTTCGATGATTCTGAACGAAGCCCATTGTAGCCGAATGTCAATTCACCCGGGGAGTACGAAAATGTACAACGATTTGAAACGTCGATTTTGGTGGCATGGTATGAAATGAGACATCTCCAACTTTGTTTCGAGATGTTTAATATGTCAACAAGTGAAAGCAGAACATCAAGTGCCTTCAGGATTACTTCAGCCGATCATGATACCCGAGTGGAAATGGGATCGAGTCACAATGGACTTTGTGTCTGGACTGCCATTGTCAGCAAGTAAGAAAGATGCGATTTGGGTTGTTGTCGATAGACTGACTAAGTCGGCTCACTTTATCCCCGTGCGTACAGATTTTTCATTGGATAAACTAGCTGAATTGTACGTTTCTCAGATTGTGAGATTACACGGGGTACCTATTTCTATCGTGTCGGATAGAGATCCGAGATTCACCTCACGATTTTGGAGGAAATTGCAAGAAGCTTTGGGTACCAAGCTGCATTTTAGCACTGCTTTTCACCCCCAAACCGATGGTCAATATGAGCGGATAATTCAGATACTTGAGGATATGTTGAGATGTTGCATCCTCGAGTTCAGTAGTTCATGGGAACGGTATTTACCTTTGATTGAATTCGCTTACAACAATAGTTTTCAATCAAGTATTAAGATGGCACCTTACGAGGCTTTGCACAGTCGTAAATGCCGTACACCATTGTTTTGGACCGAGCTCGGTGAAAGTAAAATTTTCGAAGTTGATTTGATTAAAGATGCCGAACAGAAAGTAAAGGTAATCCGTGAAAGTCTGAAGGCAGCCACAGATCGTCAAAAATCGTATGCGGATTTGAAACGAAAAGACATTGAATATCAGGTGGGAGATAAAGTGTTTCTTAAAGTTTCGCCTTGGAAAAAGGTACTCAGATTTGGCCGTAAGGGCAAGTTGAGCCCGAGATTCTTTGGGCCGTACGAAATCTCCGAACGAGTTGGTCCGGTTGCGTATAGATTGATTTTGCCCCCTGAACTTGAAAAGATTCACGATGTCTTTCATGTTTCGATGCTTCGACGTTATAGATCCGATCCGTCACATGTGATTAATCCTCAGAAGTTGAAATTCAATCTGACTTGAGTTATGAAGAAGAACCGATTCGTATCCTAGCTCGTGAAGTGAAAGAGTTCCGAAACAAAAGGGTTCCGTTAGTTACGGTGTTATGGCTCAAACACGGGATCGAGGAAGCTACTTGGGAAACCGAGAGCTCGATGAAAGAACGATACCCAAACCTATTTACCGAAACCTATTTACCGGTAAGATTTTCGGGGACGAAAATTTCTTAAGTGGGGGAGAGTTGTGACAGCCCAAAATTGACCCTAGTCGGGAAGTGGTTTAGGGACCGCTAAACCGAGTCACCGAAATGTTCGAATGTGATATTTATTGTCTAGAATATGTAATTAGGAATGTGTGAAAATTTCAAGCTTCGATTTAGTAGATTGCATGTGAGTTTTAGTAAATAGGACTTATGTGAGAAAATTTTGAAATGTGATAGGTCAAAGCATAAGGACCTATTAGTGCATGTTGAAAAGGGGGGACTTGCATGTCAATTTCCCCCCCTCTATTAGTAATGGCCGGCCATGACAAGTATGGTAGACCAAGTGTGATGGGCAAGACATGTCATAGACATGTTGTGTTGGTGCATCATGGGTGGAAACAATAAAAAATGAGCATGGTAATAAATAATGAAAGGGAGGAGTGATGAAAAAAAAAATGTCTCAGCCCCATGGTGAGTAAAGAAGAAAGAAAATTTGTTCATTTTTTTCTTTTGGCGAAAATTAAGGAAAGGGAG